>NW_028261381.1:175560678-175703314 GCF_051295495.1 Thamnophis sirtalis | reverse complement strand
TATGCCCTTATGTGTTTCAATCACCGACAACCTCTGAGTCAATGGATTGAACCGGAGTGAACTGGATTTCTCCTGAATTGGCCTGATTACATAGTTTCGTCGGTATCCATCTAGTGCTGTAATGGCAAACCTATGGCATGCATGCCACAGGTGGCATACGGAGCCATTTGTTAGGACACGCGAGGCGTTGCCCTGTCAGCTCCAGACTGCGCATGCGCGCTCTGGCCAGCTGACTTTGGCCTACTTTTAAGGCCGTTTTTCGCCCTCCAGAGCCTTCAGGGAAGCCTCACAAAGGCTCCAGAGGGCGAATAACTTCCGGGTTGCCCCTAGGGTCGTTTTTTGCCCTCCAGAGGCTTCAGGGAAACTCCTGATTCCTCTGGAGGGCCTCCGGGGAGGGAGGGTGTTTTCGCCCTCCCCAGACTCCTAGAAAGCCTCTGGAGCCTGGGGAGGGTGAAAAAAGCGTGCCAAAAGCGGGGAGGGGGGAGTGCTGGTCGCATGTGCATGTGCGTGGAGGGGAAGGGGCATGCACATAGCATTATGGGTGTGGGCACGCCCGCGCACAACTCTACTGAGCTCTGCCCACTTTTGGCACGCGATTCAAAAATGGTTAACTGATCGTGTCTGTGTGTTTGTGTGTATGTGTGTGTGTATGTGTATATATGTGTGTGTGTGTGTGTGTGTGTGTGTGTGTGTGTGTATGTATGTATGATGCATTTGTGCTGATAAATAAATAAAGGGAGACCAGTATAGATCTATTTCAAGCTATTTAGCTCTCATCAGCTAGCCATACCCTTACTGGGATTTGAACCTGGGCTGTATTACTTCTTAGGCAGATGTGTTAACCACTAAGCCACAAGGTTCTCCTCCTTTATCAGCTGAGCCAGGGAAATAGATATGTATTTAGTGTCACAACCCCTGGTATGCCCAAATATGGGAGGAAGTCTACAGCTTCCACTCTCTGTCATTAGGCTCGTCACAAGAGACCATCCAGACAGAAACCCAATATTTTTACTGTTGCCTTTGTTACATTTGTGTTGAATTTGTGCTGATAAATAAATAAAGGGAGACTAGTATAGATCTATTTCAAGCTATTTAGCTCTCATCAGCTAGCCATACCCTTACTGGAAATCGAACCAGTATATTACCCTTACTGGGAATCGCTGATGAGAGCTAAATAGCTTGAAATAGAATCTATACTAGTCTCCCTTTATTTATTTATCAGCACAAATGCAACACAAATGTAACAAGGCAACATAAAAAAATGGCTTTGCCTCAGCCAACTGACAGTTGCAGAGTCTTGTGGTTATTATATATGGTATAGGGTTTCCTGCCTAGGCAGGGGGTTGGACTAGAAGACCTCCAAGGTCCCTTCCAACTCCGCTATTGTATTATTGTATTTTTTGCGACCTTCTGACAATGGGAAAGCCAGATTTGTTTAAGGATTGGACGATTTGCTCAGCAACCACAGCGATTCGCTTAACCGCCATGGCAAGAAAAGTCGTAAAGTGAGGCAAACCTCACTTCATGAATGTTTCACTTAGTGACGGAAATTTGGGGCGGAATTGTGGCTGTCAGTCAAGGACTTTGAATCTTTGAATCACCAGGCCAAGAAAAATTTATTTGTTGACTGAGGACAATTTTTGCAATTTATCAGTTCATTATTAATTAGACTTTTAAAATATTTGATACTTTGCAATAAATAAGCCAGGTTGTCTACAACTTCCTTCCTTCCTTCCTTCCTTCCTTCCCTCCTTCCTTCCTTATTTCTTCTCTCATTTACATTATCTTCTTTCCTTCCTTCTTCACTCCTCCTTCCCTCTCTCCCTTCTCATTTCTTCTCCCATCATCTCCTTCCTTCTTCCTTCCTTCCTTCCTCATTTCTTCTCTCATTTACATTACCTTCCTTCTTTCCTATCCTTCACTTCCATTTCCCTCCCTCTTCCCTTCCTTCCTTCTTCCCTCCCTCCCTTCTTTCCTTCCTCCCTTCTCATTTCTTCTCCATCATCTCCTTCCTTCCTCTCTCCCTCCCTCCCTCCTTCTCTCTTCCTCCCTTTTTCCTCCCTCCCTCCCACCCTCGTTCCCCCCTTTCTTCTCCCACTTCCGTTTTCCTCCTTCTTCCCTCCCTCCCTTCTTTCCTTCCTCCCTTCTCATTTCTTCTCCATCATCTCCTTCCTTCCTCTCTCCCTCCCTCCTTCCTTCTCTCTTCCTCCCTTTTTCCTCCCTCCCTCCCACCCTCATTCCCCCCTTTCTTCTCTCACTTCCGTTTTCCTCCTTCTTCCCTCCCTCCCATCTTTCCTTCCTTCTCATTTCTTCTCCCATCATCTCCTTCCTTCCTTCCTTCCTTCCTTCCTTCCTTCCTTCCTTCCTTCCTTCCTTCCTTCCTTCTTCTCTCCCCTCTCCCTCCCGCCTTTTCCTATTATTAATATTTTGCAATTTAGCAACCTGGGCTTGCTTCATTAGCAATGTTCCAAACTCCTGAACTATTAATATTATTGGGGGGAAAAAATCTTTTGAAAACTCCCAAATTGGTCTGGATAATTAAAAAAGTTTTCCTAGGACTGATATTGGAAACCTGTCAGTAATTTAGGGGGGAAAAGGACTTGGAATATCTGAAGAAATCAATGGACTAGAATGTTAAAGAATGTTAAATCGATAGTCTATGATCTTCAGATATAATTAATAGAGTGAAATATTCTTTTTCATGTTTATCGGACAGCCCCGAGGCTGAGCCAGGCTCCGTCCGTATGCTGGAAATTAAAGCTTTGGGCGAGGATATTATCCTATCCGTTGGACCCGTTCTGGGCCGTTTCTGATTTGGTTTAAGATTCATAGAGTTGTTAATGGGGGTTTTGTGGGGGGGGGGGGGGAGAAAAGGAACGTTATCCAGGTGGTGGTGGTGTTGAATTCTCCTCTTCTCAGAAACTGGGAGCCTATTGAAACATCCAGATACTCAGGGGAAGGAGCTGCTTGACCTCACTGACACCCTGCGGGGAAGGCTTCTTGAGGGGTTTGCTACAGGAGAAGTGGCGTCCTATGGAGGTCCGGAAACGTTTCATCTATGCTACGATGTGTGATCAAGATTTCCTTGGCTGGTTCAGATCAGAGCTATTTGCTTTACAAAAATATACTTCAACTTTCCTTCCTTCCTTCCTTCCTTCCTTCCTTCCTTCCTTCCTTCCTTCCTCTTCCTTCCTTTTCTTCCTCCCTCCCTCCCTCTCTCCCTCCCTCTCTCTCTCCTTATTGACTTTCTTTTTCCTTTCCTTCCTTCCTTCCTTTCTTCCTTCCTTTCTTCCTCCCTCCCTCCCTCTCTCCTTACTTTCTTTTTCCTCTCTCTCTCTCTTGCTCCCTCACTTCACTCCCTCCCCTTCCTTCCTTCTTTCCTTTCTTCCTTCCTTTCTTCCTCCCTCCCTCCCTCTCTCTCCTTATTGACTTTCTTTCTTTTTCCTCTCTCTCTCTCTCGCTCCCTCACTTCACTCCCTCCCCTTCCTTCCCCTCCTTCCTTCCTTCCTTCCTTCCTTCCTTTCTCTGTCTCTCTTTTCCATCCTCTCCTCTCTTCTCTTCTTCTCTCCTCTCCCCCTCCCTCACTCCCATCATTTTCTCTCTCTCTCTCTCACACACACACACACACACAAAATCATACTCTCTTTTTTTCTCTTGCTCTCTCTCCTCCCCTCCCTTCTTACTTCCTCCCTCTCTCCCTTCTCCTATCCCTTCCCTCCCTGTTTTCTTTTTATCTCTCTCTCTCTCCCCCTCCCTCTTGACTTTTTCTTTCCTTCCTTCCATCCTTTTTCTTTTTTTCTTTCTCTCTCTCTCTTCCATCCTCTCCTCTCCCCTCCCTCATTCCATCTTTTTCTCTCTCATACAGATACACATTCTTTCTCTCTCTCTTCCCTCTCCCCTCCCTTCCCTTCCTTTTTCTTTCCTCCCACCCTCCCTTCCCTCTTCTTCTTTTTCCATCCTCTTCTCCCCTCTCTTCCCCCTCCCTCCCTCTCTTCTGTCCGTCAATATATTCAAACTGATACATTTTTAAAGAGTCAGCTCTGAAGTCATTTCACCCAAAATCCATTGATCAGTGTAATTAATTTCTGCATCCCGGGGATGCAGAACTTTTTTTTGCATCCCGGGGATGTAGAAAAAAGATGTGGAGTCTCTGGAAAGAGTGCAGAGAAGAGGAACAAAGAGGATTAGGGGACTGGAGGCTAAAACATACGAAGAACGGAATGACTAGTTTAATGAAAAGAAGGATTTGGGGTAACATCAACCAACACAACATATGTGTAGACTTTAAACCCAAGAACACGCTAAGGCAAAAGCTTGTCCACCCCAAGGATAAAACACCCAGATACAATCTGACAAAGTGATATATGTAGTACAGGTAGTCCTCAACTTACAACAGTTCATTTAGTGACTGTTCGAAGTTACAACGGCACTAAAAAAAGCAACTTATGACCAAGTTTCATCCTTATGACCGTTCATCCCCCCTCTTCTGTCCTCACTACACATTAATCTGCGTGCAGCTTGACAGGCAGCTAAACCCACCTATCCTCCAATAAAACGGACCATGTGTGTAGATCTGAAGGCTTTATTGGAAGAACAGGATAGGGTGAAACTGGGGAAAATAGGGATACATACAATGAGAATCAAATGCAAGATAGACAGTATTGAGTTACTGCTAAACATTTGTTGTTTTTAGTTGCAAAGTTGTGTCTGATCCATCACAACCCCATGGACAATGTTCCTTCAGGCCTTCCTGTTCACTACCATCCCTCAGAGTCCATTTAAGTTCACGCTGACTGCTTCATTTACTTCCTCCAGCCACCTCATTCTCTGTTATCCCCTTTTTCTTCTGCCCTCCATCGTTCCCAGCATGAGGCTCTTCTCCAGGGAGTCCTTCCTTCTCACTAGGTGGAAAAAGAATTTGAGCCTCCTCTTCAGGATTTAGGACCTTCTAAAGACCAGTCAGGATTGATCTCCTCTAGGACTGACCGGTTGGATGGCCTTGCAGTCCAAGGGACTCAGTGCAGGAGTCTTCTCCAGCACCAGAGTTCAAAGGCCTCCATTCTTCGGTGTTCGCATATTTTTATTTCCATTTTCATAACATACAACCACATGTATACTATACATAGCAGTATCATATAGTATTAAATAATGATTACATCAGTTCCTCTTGTCCTCAACGCCCCAAAAAGATTAACACCCCTTATTAGCTCTTCTACTCTCCATACACCTCTTTCTTCTACCTCTCTCCTACCTCCTTTCTTCCCTCCATCTTCCTTTCCTACTCCACTTCCCCTTCCTTTCTCCTTCTCCTCTCTCTACATTCCACTCCTCCTTATCCTCATCCTCCTCATCAAAGGCCTCCGTTCTTTAGTGCTCAGCCTTTCTGAATATAGCAATTAATAAATACAAGCAATTTAAATCTCGCCAGCAAGACTCTGCATGCAGGATGTGAGTTTGTCCTTAATCTGTGCCACAGATTAAGATGGATTCTTCTTTGTGCGTCTGCCTTCTCCAAATGCTAAAGGGAATGGAGTCTGGCTTCCCAGCGTGCACTTGGTTTGAGAGTGCCGGATGATGGGTAAAATGAGTTGGGTCAGCTTCAAAACAATATAATTGGTATTTGTCTCTCCGGCCACTAGATGGGGGTAGAGAGCAGCAACAGTATATAAACTTATATGTTGGGACATGACACTCACCATCACACGATTTACATTCCGGCACTTGATAAAAGCTTCATATTTATGACGGTTGCAGAGTCTCAGGGTCACGTGATCCCCTTTTGCGACCTTCCAGCAAGCAAAGTCAACCAAGCCGGATTTACTTAACAACCGTGTTACTAACTTAGCCATTGCAGGGATTCACTGAACAAGTGTAAAGTGGACAAAACTCTCACTGAACAAATCTGTCCCCGATCCACCTGGATTCCGAGCTCCATTGTCGTCATAAGTGGAGGACTATCTGTGTCTCAGGGGCTGCCACAAAGAAGAGGGGCTCCAGGGGGAAGGGGTTCCTTCCCAATTATGGTTGTAAGTGGAAGACAGCCTGCGTTTGCTAAATGTATTTGACTGCCCGTCTCATCCAGCTGGGTAGCTGACAGTCAGAACAAGATAAAAACAGAATGGAAACACAACCAATAATTGGAAGCAGAAGAAAGGAGATAGGATGCATGATGGGAGAAAGATTAAATTATCCGAAAGGATGTATACGTCGCCTCCGTGCCATCGCCGGCTGGCCTCGCCCCCTTCAAGCAGTTTAATGCTGGGTCCCGCTGGACTGAACATGTCCACCTGAATGAATGGCTAAACATTTAAAAGTGACCGCTTATAGAATCATAGAAAAACAAAGTTGGAGGGACCTTAAAGGTCTTCTAGTCTGACTCCCTATGGGGACAGGAAACCCTATGACATTTAGAGACAAATCATGGTCCAATCTTTTCTTGAGAACCTCCAGTGTTGGAGCATTGACAATTTCTGGAGCCAAGCTGTTCCACAGAATAGAACAGGATAGATAGTATAGGATAGGATATTGGAATGAAGAAGAGGAGAGAATATTGGAATGAAGAAGAGAAGAGACTATTGCAATGACGAATAAAAGAGAAGAGAATATTGGAATGAAGAATAGAATAGAAGAGAATATTGGAATTCAGAATAGAAGAGAAAAGAATAGAAGAGAAGAGACCATTGGAATGAAGAATAGAAGATGCTGTAGAATAGAATAGGAGAGAAGAGAATATTGGAATGAAGAAAAGAAGAGAAGAGAATATCGGAATGAAGAAGAGAAGAGAAGAGGAGAGGAGAATATTTGAATGAAGAAGAGAATAGAATATTGGAATTCAGAATAGAAGAGAAAATAATAGAAGAGAAGAGACCATTGGAATGAAGAATAGAAGATACTGTAGAATAGAAGAGAAGAGAATATTGGAATGAAGAAAAGAAGAGAAGAGAATATCGGAATGAAGAAGAGAAGAGGAGAGGAGAATATTTGAATGAAGAAGAGAAGAGAATATTGGAATGAAGAATACACTGTAGAAGAGAAGAGAAGAGAATATTGGAATGAAGAATAGAATAGAATATTGGAATGCAGAATAGAAGAGAAGAGAATATTGGAATGAAAAATAGAAGAGAGAAGAGAATATTAGAATGAAAAACAGAGCCAAGGTGGCGCAGTGGTTAAATGCAGCACTGCAGGCTACTGCTAGATCAGCAGTTCAGCGGTTCAAATCTCACCGGCTCAGGGTTGACTCAGCCTTCCATCCTTCCGAGGTGGGTAAAATGAGGACCCAGATTGTTGGGGGCAATATGCTGACTCTCTGTAAACCGCTTAGAGAGGGCTGAAAGGCCTATGAAGCGGTATATAAGTCTACTGCTATTGCTAAAAAAAAAGAATAGAACAAAATAGAAAAGAGAAGAGAATATTGGAACAAAATAAAATAGAATAGAATAGAGAAGAGAAGAGAATATTGGAACAAAGAATATAATAGAATAGAATTGGGGGGGGGGTATCTTTGTCCTCAGGGTCATCTGAGTAGCAATAGCAGTTAGCAATAGCAGTTCAACTTATATACCGCTTCATAGGGCTTTCAGCCCTCTTTAAGCGGTTTACAGAGTCAGCATATCGCCCCCACAGTCTGGGTCCTCATTTCACCCACCTCGGAAGGATGGAAGGCTGAGTCAACCTTGAGCCGGTGAGATTAGAACCGCTGAACTGCAGATAACAGTCAGCTGAAGTGGCCTGCAGTACTGCACCCTAACCACTGCGCCACCTCGGCTCTATAGTAGTGCAAGTAGGTGTGAAACCTTCTACCACACAGTCCTTTCAGCAGTTCCAAGAAGGCTCCACACTCATTTGCACCACTCAGGTGACCCCGAGGATACAGAGAAACCTCCAAGTGGCCTTAAGGACCCTCTCAAAGGACGCAAATGACCAGCTTTGTCTGCAAAGTGTATAAATCATCCTTCCGTTTCCCCACCATCCAGTCAGAGCTGAAGAAGCTTCTTGGATAAGAAGCGAAATATCTTCAAAACGAAAACCAGAAAGTCCAGTTGCCTCTTGAAAAAAAAAGCAGCTTTGGGGCAACCAAGACGTGGATGATGGAGAATCTCCATAGACTTTCCCAGCCTGTTTCTGACCAGCAAAATCAACGGGAGAAGTCCAATTCGCTTAACGGCCTCTCAATACATTAACAAACGTGGGAGCTCCACTTCAACCTTTAATCTCCTAACCCCCACTGGGCTGCTGGGTGGTGGAGGCCTCCTGCCTTCGTCCATAAGCATCCTCGTTTATCATGATTTACTGCCTGGAACCACATAACATGTTCCTGCGTAAACCTAATTCTCCTGGTTCGCAGAGCACCTGGCCCGATAAATGGAGCTAGGTTTTTTTTTTCTTGCAAGGGGCGAAGCCCAAAAAAATAAAATAAAACCAGAAAGAAGTGAGAAAAAGTGAATGTTTGATGGAGATGTTCTGAATGAGGCTTCCCCAAAAAGCACGAAGCAGATTCCTGGTCCCGTCAAAACCCCCTTTTAATTAAACAAATGTGAATCCCTCTCATTCACATTCAGCCAAGGCCTGGCAAAGAGTCTCTCAAAGGTGGATTTATGACCACAGACCTTATCTATCTTGGAAAGCTGCCATGTAAATATTTTCCAAATGAAGTGCTGTGCAGGGAAAGACTTTGGCACAGAGTCTCTGAGATTCACGGACAGATCTTCACACTCCTGAAATGAACGAACGAACAAATAGTTTCCTGAAAAGGCCCACTCCCCTTTCGCTCCCCTTTTATGTCTTATGGGAGGGGCCATTCACCGTCCACCTGTGGTTTTACTCCCAAGTCGACCCTCATTTCTGAGCTGTTCTTTTCTTCTGGCAGCTCTGCACATGCGCACACTGGGAACAGCTGATAGGTGGACGGGTGGGTGTGGGGGACTGGGGGTGTGTGAATTGGTGGATGGGTGGATGAATTGATGGGTGCAGGATGAATGGATGGATGAATGGATGGATGAATGGATAGATAGAAAGAAAGATTGACAGATAGGAGAGAAGAGAGAGAGAGAGAGAGAGAGAGAGAGAGAGAGAGAGAGAGAGAGAGAGAGAGAGAGAGAGATTAAGTGACCTCCAAGATAGCTTCAAATTTGTCTATCTTCCAAAATTGCTTGATAACCAGAGAGATGATAGCAATAGCACTTAGACTTATATACCGATTCACAGTGCTTTCCAGCCCTCTCTAAGCGGTTTACAGCAATAGCAATAGCAATAGCAGTAGACTTATATACCGCTTCATAGGCCTTTCAGGCCTCTCTAAGCGGTTTACAGAGAGTCAGCATATTGCCCCCAACAATCTGGGTCCTCATTTTACCCACCTCGGAAGGATGGAAGGCTGAGTCAACCCTGAGCCGGTGGGATTTGAACCGCTGAACTGCTGATCTAGCAGTAGCCTGCAGTGCTGCATTTAACCACTGCGCCACCTTGGCCCCCGCCATAGACCCAGCCTATTGCCCCCAACAATCTGGGTCCTCCTTTTACTGACCTTGGAAGGAGCGAAAGCTGAATCAACTTTGAGCCGGTCGGGATCAAACTCCTGGCAGTTGGCAGAGTTTGCCTCAATACTAGATAGATAGATAGATAGATAGATAGATAGATAGATAGATAGATGGATGGATGGATGGATGGATGGATGGATGGATGGATGGATGGATAGATAGATGATAGATGGATGGATGGATGGATGGATAGATGATAGATAGATGGATGGATGGATGGATGGATGGATGGATGGATGGATGGATGATGGATGATTGGATAGATAGATAGATAGATAGATAGATAGATAGATAGATAGATGATAGATAGATAGATAGATAGATAGATAGATGATAGATAGATAGATAGATAGATAGATGATAGATAGATAGATAGATAGATAGATGATGGATGGATGGATGGTTGGATGGATAGATAGATAGACAGACAATAGAGCTTCTGACAATCAAAGTCAGATTCACTCAACCACCGTGTTACTAACTTAACAACTACAGTGATTCACTTAACAACCACAGCAAGCAAGAAAGATCGTAAAACGGGGCAAAACTCACTTAACAAAGGTCTCACTGAGCAACACAAATCTTGGGCTGAATTTTGATCGTAAGTCAAGAACTCCCTGAATTTCTGCTCCCCCCCCCCCCGAGAGTCTACATTTTGTGCTGAGTGAGCCTGGGGCAAAGACGAGGGACCCCCTCCTGTCTCTGGGGTCCGATTATTTCTGCTCTGTTTATCGCTCTCATCCATTCCGAGCAATTGCACCAATATGTAAAGGAATCTCCTAATTTCCCCCCACCCCCACCGACTTTCCCCATCTCGGCCGAAGCTGGAGATCTAACAAGCCACCATTCTCTCCTCTCCCTATAATTAGCAATGTTTCAGCTGGCAACCGACAGTGGAAGACATGTTTCCTTAATTAAAACAATTAATTGGAGCGGGAGGGAGGGAGGGGAAGAACAAGAGGGGGAGGAAGCTCCTTAAATATATATATATGTGAAGAAGATCCCAAAGGGGTCTATTATGGGTGCCCAGGAGCTGAATGCAGGTACAAGGAGTCCTTGAGTTAGGATAGGGGTGTTCTGACTGAGGCTTCCCGAAAGCATGAAGCAAACTTCTTGTCCTGACAAAAAATAAACAAACACTCTTTTATTCATTTCCTGTGAATTCTGCTCATTCACATCCAGAAAAATCTTTCAAGGGAGGATTTATAGTCACAACCTTTATCTGGCTTGGAGAGCTGCCAGGCCGAGATCTGCCGAACTTGGCCAGGAGTCTCGGAGAATCACGAACCAATTAAGCAAACTAACGGTCTCCTGCAAACTCCACTCCCTTTCGCTCCTCTTTTATTTCCTCTGGGAGGGGCCATTGATTGTCCATCTGTGGCCTTACTCTCAAGTCAACCCTTCTTCTTTAGCTGTTCCCTTCCTCTGGCCACTCTTGGCATGGGAACAGGCTCCAGCTGTTCTTCTGCCTCACTGATGTCTGACTCTGAAGGCAGCTGATAACTGTCAGACGGCCTTGGCCCCCTCTCTGCCTCCGACACAGAGCCCTCGTTCGAGCCTTCCCCAGACTCCAGGACTGGCCCATGTTCCACCCCAACCTCCTCACTGTCCGAATCTGCTGCCAGCTCTGCTGGTGGGACACAATCAAACTCAAGGCCCGGGGGCCAGAACGGGCCTGCAGGGTGCTTAGATCTGGCCCACGGGGCCGACCTGGAAACAGTGAAGGACCAGCTTGCGATGCCTCTGCCAATGAAAATTGAGCTCGTGCGGGCCATGTGCGACTCTCCCGAGCTCTGTTTTTGCTGGCAGAGGTTTGCAGGAGGTTGTCACAGCTAAAAACAGAGCTCAGGAACCCATTTTTACTGACAGAGGGCTCAGGCCACCACTGGTGCCCCCGACATGAGTGATGTCGAGTTGGCCACGACCACCCTGGTCATGCCAACTCCACCTCCCCCCCTCCCCAAGGTCAAACACAGCCCCGATGTGGCCCTCAATGAAATCAACTTTGACACCCCTGTGTTAGGACCACAAATGAACCCCAAATTGCTGTTGTTAGCAATAAAAAGGAACCTTTTAAAGAAAGATGATATCAGCCCCAGACTGCCAGTTGGCCCGGGGGCCGCCATTCGGGTGAAGGAGGAGTGGACGCACATGCATGTGCATCAACGGCCACACCGCAATGGCGTCCTGATGGGGAGGAGCCGCCTCCTGAGACACACTCCTATGGCCCTCACTGCCTCGCTCCTTTGTCCATGAGGCTGCTATCTGGTTGGAGGGGCCCGGGCTTTACCTGACTGATCGCTCCAACATGTGCGGGGCTGCCACCTGACTAGCAGAGCCCTGGCTGCAACCGGCTAATTGCAAAACAGCTGATCATTGGATCATAGGAACAGCTGATTGTCGGATCATAGAAACAGCTGATCGTCGGAACATAAAAACAGCTGATCGTCTGATCATAGAAACAGCTGATCGTCTGATCATAGAAACAGCTGATCGTCTGATCATACAAACAGCTGATCATTGGATCATAGAAACAGCTGATCGTCTGATCATAGAAACAGCTGATCATTGGATCATAGAAACAGCCGATCGTCTGCTCATAGAAACAGCTGATCATCGGATCATAGAAACAGCTGATCGTCTGATCATAGAAACAGCTGATCGTCGGATCATAGAAACAGCTGATCATCGGATCATAAAAACAGCTGATCATCTGATCATAGAAACAGCTAATCGTCAAATCATAGAAACAGCTGATCGTCAAATCATAGAAACAGCTGATCTTCGGAGCATGGGAGGGAGCAGGAAATAGTCCGCTGTCTGGATGACTAGGGGCGTGGCCAGACTGCAGTGGCTGTATTAGCAGCAGGCATCCAGTGGGAGAGGCAGGATGTACACACAATGGAGGTGGATATAAGGGGCGGTTGAACTAACCACGGTAGAACAAACCTTGATTCCTTTTGGATGGTTGCTTCATGCCGGGTCCGCGTTTCCAGATAAACAAGTCTAGCATCAACTTGTGTTGCTGGCTTTTCTTACGCAGGACACCGGAACATGGACAGATGACATGATAGCAGTGTTCTGGTATCTAAGGTGCTACCACGAAGAGAAGGGGGGTGAACTTCTTTTCCAAAGCATCAGAAGGCAGGACAAGAAGCAACAGATGGAAACTAATCAAGGAGAGAAGCAATCTGGAATTAAGGAGAAACTTCCTGACAATGAGAGAAATTAACCAGTGGAACTGCTAGCCACCAGAAATTGTAGGTGCTTCAACACTGGAGTGTTTTTTTTTCTATCAGGGCAACCTGGTCTATCCAATTATGGGAAGGACCGTACTGCTTCCCTTTCGCCTTTCAGCCCTGATACAGGAGTCTTCGCAGTCAGTTCCTTTCGCGACAAACTATTTTTGTGTTGAATTTATATTTACCCTCTAGTTCTTTGTCGGTAAATCTAAATTTAACTTCAAACACTGGAGGTTTTTAAGAAGAAATCAGACAGCCATTTATCTGAAATGGTGTAGGGTCTCCTGCTTGAGCAGGGGGTTGGACTAGAAGACCTCCAAGGTCCCTTCCAACTCTGTTATTCTGCTACTCTGATTTCCTGATTGACCGATCTCCTTGCGGTTGAAGAGACTATCAAACGTCTTCCCCAATGCCACAATTCGGAAGCACCCATTCTCCGGCGTTCCGCCTTCCTTATTAACAGATTAACAGAGTTGGAAGAGGGACCTTGCAGGTCATCTAGTCCAACCCCCCCATCCTGCCCTAGCAGGAGACTCTACGCCATTTCTGGCAGGTGGCAGTCCAGTCTCTTCTTGAAAGCTTCCAGTGATGAAGCTCCCACAACTTCCGAAGGCAACGCCTGTGTTCTCTCGTTTGATTGTTCTCACTGTCAGAAAAACTTCTTCTTATTTCCAGGTTGAAACCCTCCTGGATCAATTTCCATCCATTATTCCCTGTCTGGCCTTTGGGTGCCTTGGCAAATAGTTTATGGTACAACTCTCACATACATTATTCCTGGGTTGTTATTATTATTATAAGGCCCCCAGTGTGCGAATTGCGTGAATTCTTTCTTTATACCAAATTTGTGCAACTTTTTTTTTCTCCCATCGGCAATTCAGGAACGACGCTGTAATTACAACATTCCCTAACGAGGCAAATTCCCCCTGGGCCCCAAAGAAAAAATCTGCAAATAATGTCGATGCGGTAATTACAACGTTCTCCACCAAAGCACGTTCCCGGATTGTGAAAATTTCACCCCGGCGGTCAATTCCGTCATGAGAAAACTCGCATCAATTGCACGAGGGTTTCTGGAAGCCCGTGTCATCATTATAACTCTCCCAGGAGACCTAGTTGAGACCTCCAAACCAGAACATTGTAATGCATTGTGCGCTTTTCTTCAGCTTGTTATTTTAACGAGGCCTAAGAAACTAAAGGGGCCCAGTGGCTGAGTGGCTAAGACGCTGAGCTCGTCGATCAGAAAGGTCGGCAGTTCGGGGGTTCGAATCCCTAGCGCCACTTTACAGAGTGAGCTCCCGTGACTTGTCCCAGCTTCTGCCAACCTAGCAGTTCGAAAGCACGTAAAAAATGCAAGTAGAAAAATAGGGACCGCCTTTGGTGGGAAGGGAACAGCATCCCGTGCACCTTCGGAGTTTAGTCATGCCAGCCACATGACCACGGAGACGTCTTCGGACAGCGCTGGCTCTTCGACTTTGAAACGGAGATGAGCATCGCCCCCTGGAGTCAGGAATGACTAGCACATATGTGCGAGGGGAACCTTTGCCTTTAGGTACGAGCCAAGGTGGCGCAGTGGTTAAATGCAGCACTGCAGGCTACTGCTAGATCAGCAGGTCAGCGGTTCAAATCTCACCGGCTCAGGGTTGACTCAGCCTTCCATCCTTCCGAGGTGGGTAAAATGAGGACCCAGATTGTTGGGGGCAATATGCTGACTCTCTGTAAACCGCTTAGAGAGGCCTGAAAGGCCTATGAAGCGGTATATAAGTCCACTGCTATATTTAGAAAGGAAGACAGGCTTTGGTGAAACCAGATGGAAAGGTAAGAGAAGAAAAATGGCTCAGATCCTTAGGAAACCAAAAAGAACATAGACATTTTGGCTCCAATTGAGGTGCCTCCTGGGAGCGTGTTTCCTTTTGGGAATAGCCAACCTTGCGAGAAAACAGCGAAACGCGAGCACTCCCCCTACATCCCTTAATTGTGCGGCAAAGAGAAGCAGAACTAAAGGTGCCCCCCGAAATCAGCATCCGGGGAATATACCGCTTCTGTGTTAAGCGCTCCACCAGCATTTTGCAGAGAGCGTTGTAACGCAGCAACACAACAGAGGTCTTGCCGTCACCCCTGGGACTCTCCGGAAGCCATCTTTGCCATTCGCAACGGCACGGCTTCGGTTCCTGCAGGCGCTTGTCCCGTGCGGAGAAAAGAGAAGAGGGTTGGCATATGGTGCCATCTGTAATGGGGGGGTTGGGTTGGCGATTCCCAGGAGGTTTTGGCCTGCCTGCTGGGGAGAAGGAAGTGCTCGGGGCGGGCGTAGCGAAGGCAATTCAGCGGAACTGTGATGCCAACAGTAAATCACTTTCCTCTTCAATCCGTTATTTATCCTCTTACAGCAAATGCATTCTCCAAGGGCCGTCTCCACGCGGGAGAGAAGGAACGGCAGGCTTGGGGGACGGTGGGAGGAAGGAAAATATCGGTAGGAAAGAAAGCGGGAAGGGGGGGTGGGCCCTTGCAGCCTTCTCTTGAGGACTAGGCGCCTGGGGGAAGGTGGGAAAAGGGAGGTGAGCGGGAGATGACTTTGGGCCACTGACCAGGAGACAGTGAGTTCTAGTCCCGCCCCAGGCATGAAAGCCAGCTGGGTGGCTTGTAGCTAGGAGATAGTGAGTTCCAGTCCTGCCTTAGGCATGAAAGCAGGCTGGGCGACTTTGGGCCAATCACCAGGAGACTGGGAGTTCCAGTCCTGCCTTAGGCATACAAACCAGGTGGGTGGCTTTGGACTAATTGCCAGGAGATGGTGAGTTCTAGTCCCGCTTTAGGCATGAAACCTGGCTGGGTGACTTTGGGCCAATCACTAGGAGACTGTGAGTTCTAGTTCTGCCTTAGGCATGGAAGCCATCTGGGTGACTCTGGGCTAATTACCAGGAGACGGTGAGTTCTAGTCCTGCCTTAGGCATGAAAATTGACTGGGTGACTTTGGGCCAGTCACTGGGAGATGGTGCGTTCCAGTCCCGCCTTGGGCACAAAAGCCAGCTGGGTGACTTTGGGCCAATCACCAGGAGACAGTGAGTTCTAGTCCCGCCTTAGGCATGAAAACTGATTGGGTGTCTTTGGGCCAATCACCAGGAGACGGTGAGTTCTAGTCCCGCCTTAGGCATGAAAACTGACTGGGTAACTTTGGGCCAATCACTGGGAAATGGTGAGTTCTAGTCCCGCCTTAGGCATAAAAGCCAGCTGGGTGACTTTGGGCCAATCACCAGGAGACTGTGCCAATGTGAGTTCTAGTTCTGCCTTAGGCATGAAAGCCAGCTGCCTGCCTATCCCGTCTCTTTTTGAAAACCTCCAGCGATGAGGCAACCACAACTTCTGGTGGCCAGCTGTTCCACTGGTTAATTGTCCTCACGGTTAGGAAGTTTCTCCTTAATTCCAAGTTGCTTCTCTCCTGGATGAGTTCCCACCCGTTGCTTCTTGTCCTGCCCTCAGGTGCTTTGGAGAATAAATTGACCCCCCTCTTCTTTGGGGTAGCCCCTCAAATATTGGAAGACTGCTATCAGAATAGCAGAGCTGGAAGGGACCTTGGTGGTCATGTAGTCCATCCCCCTGTTCAAGCAATAGCAATAGCAGTTAGACTTATATACCGCTTCATAGGGCTTTCAGCCCTCTCTAAGCTGTTTACAGAGTCAGCATATCGCCCCCACACAATCTGGGTCCTCATTTTACCCACCTCGGAAGGATGGAAGGCTGAGTCAACCTTGAGCCGGTGAGATTTGAACCACTGAACTACAGATAACAGTCAGCTGAGCAGGAGACCCTATCTCATTTCAGACAATGACTGTCCAATTTCTTCTTGGAAACATCCAGTGATGAAACACCCACAACTCCTGGTGGCAAGCTGTTCCACTGGTTAATTGTCCTGACTGTTAGGAAGTTTCTCCTTAGTTCTGTAGTTGCAAAACAGGGACGCATTTTGGCAAAAAAATGGCCGAGAACATTATGCATGTTTGTGGCGGGTAGAACGTCGTAGCCCCAAAGAGGGCTTAAGAATTAATCTTGAATTTGATGAGCTACACTCGAACAGTTTGCCAAAGAGCCAGAAATGAGAAAAAACGAAATTGACGTTATCCACCCATCCTTCGTTTCCCCCCGTCTCTTTATCCTTCTTATCCTCCAAGGACCACTTAAATAGGAGTGTGGCTTTATTACACTTCTAGAAATGTTTGCAATTGGCCCGTTGTCTTTTTACGATCTCACTTTTTCCGAAGGGGGAAAATCCCCGCGAATCGGAGAGATTCATTATATTCATAAATTAGAAGAAACGCCAGATCATCCTTCCTTGTTCTTAGGGGAAGAGACTGAATTGATATGTATTATCCGGGCACAAATTTCCTAGGTTTTTTATTTTATTTTATTGTGTTCTTACATTTGATGCCCACGGAAAGGTCATTTCATTAGGAAGAAATGTTGGGGTGCGGAATGCCTCGGGGACGGTCAAAAAAGTCAAGATGGCAGCTGTGCGCTTCAAACTCAACTATTTTTGACCCATGCACAAAAGAAGGGCGGGATTTTGCTCAAGTGGTAGTGGGCATGTCAACTGCCAAAGCTTTCCTGTCCTGCTCACGAGTTACCATAGGCAAGGGGGATGGGAAGCTGATGAAGCAGCACGGCAGCCACAAACAGAAGCACATTCCAGGCATATCTTTCTCAAGACTGTCTCCCAGGGTTACTCACAGCGGCCAGAAGGGAGTGATCCGGGGTGGGTTCCTGCCAGTTCTAACCTCTTCTATAGAAGAGGTTCCACAAATCTACAGTGCCGTTTAGAACCGGTTCCAGCTCCCTCCGCCCCTCCCCATCCACACATCATCAAGATGAAGAGCGAGAGGAGGAATTCTGGGAGTTGAAGTCCACAAGTCTTAAAGCTGTCAAGTTTGAACACCTCTGGGGGTTTTTTTCTAAAGGGTTAGGGGTGCAAGGGTCTTGTAACTTGACAGCTTTAAGACTTGTGTGCTTCAAATGCCAGAGTTTCTGTGCCAACATTTTGGTTGCTAAGCAAGAGCGTTGTTAAGTGAGTTTCACCACATTTTACAAGTTGGCCATGCCCACCCAGTCACATGACTGCCAAGCCACTCCCACCCAGTCACATGGCCGGCAAGCCACTCCCACAAAGCAGGCCACACCTACAGAAGCAGTTCTAAAAAAATTTGAAACCCACCACTGGATCACTACAACCCACAAATTTGCTCGTTAAGAATGTGATTTATGACACACCCTGGGGGGGGAGGGGAGGGGAAATAGGGTCATAATTGGGCCGTAAATTACCTGGGGTCAGAGTTGGCTTCACTTGGGTATGTGGGGACATGAAACTCCTAATAAATAACTGGATTTCTTTTGAAGCTTGAAGTATGACCGCTGTTGAGCACAACATTTCTGTTGCTAAGTGAGACAGCTGTTAAGGGAATCTTGCCCTGTTTTACAACCTCACTGCAGTTGTTAAGTTAGTCACACGGTCGTTCAGTGAATCTGGCTTCCCCACGGATGTGGCTTGAAGTTCGCCAAAGTGGATCATGTGACCCCGGGATGCTGTGACCGTCGGAAATAGGAGTCGCTCGGTTGCCGAGCGTCTGAATTTTGATTGGGTGAATCTGGGGATGCTGCAACGGTTGTAAGTGTGAAAAGCGGTCATAAGTCACTTTTTTTCAGTGCAGTCGTAACTTCGGTCGCTAAACAAATTGTTGTAAGTCAAGGAATGCCTGTATCGTCCTCATTTCTTTACCCCCTTTTTGCAGATAAGAGAGTAGCAATGGGCTTGTTGCAATTTTTGAACTCTGCCATTTTCTTCCGTTTGAAAAAATTTAATTTGCATCGGCAACGGTCCGTGGATAATTCTTTGCAAATCAAAACGTCCGGATGTCCTTCATAGGTACGGCTGCGTTTCGCTGTACAGTGGCTTGTGAAAAGAACGGATTGTATCAGTTGCTCCTGGAGGCCAACATTTTCCCCACTACCACCACAATTCCCTGAGACGGACATCCACACTAGGGCATTCTGGGATAACAGTCCCCCCTCCTCCTTGAGCGATCCCCGTTTTTTTCTCCTTAATGCCCTAGAACAGTGATGGCTAACCTTTTAGTCATTGCGTGCCGAAAGCATGTGGGCGACAGAGCCTGCGCGCACATGCATCCATAATACAAGGAGCGCATGATACCCCTCATGTGCCCTGCCCCCCTGCGCAGGCTCATGTGGTCCCCCTGTGCTTACCCACCCACCCTACACTCTGTTTTGGGCCTATTAGGCCTCCCTGCAGCCTCCTGGGAGCAAAAATGGGTCATGGGGGCGCCCACACTGCCCCCCCGTGCCCCATTTTGGGCCTAGTAGGCCTCCCTGCAGCCTTTTTGCTCCTGGGAGCAAAAACGGGCTGTGGAAGGAGGTCACACCACACATCCCATGCACCCGTTTGGGCCTAGTAGGCCTCCCTGCAGCCCCCTGGGAGCCAAAACAAGCTGCAGAGTCCAGGGGGAACCCACACCCTGACCCCTGCGCATGGGTGCGTGTCTATAGCAGACCACATCGCAAAACTGTAAATTAAGTTCTGGTAAACAGTCTCTGAGGCACGAACCACGATAAGCAAATCTTTCAAAAGAAATACGAACTGTTGTCTTCTGCAACCACCACCACCCTTTAGCTTCTATGTATTCCCCAGCCAGAGTGAGGCCATTCAGCATCCATGTGTGCCTTTCTTCCCGAGTCGGCTCCTTGTCCTCAGTTGTTCTCCTCTCCCGACAGCTCTGCTCATATGCGCAACTGGAAAAGGCCCCAGCTGTTCTTCTTACCCACTTATCTCTGACTCCGAAGGCAGCTGGGCAATGTCGGACGGCCCTGGCTCTATCTCTGCTTCCGACCCAGAGCATCCATCAGACCCTTCCCCAGGCTCCAAGACTGGCCCAAGTTCCTCCTCAACCTCCTCATTGTTTGAATCTGCCACCAGCTCTTCTGGCGGGCCACAACATATATAGTTTACTGGCAATTTTATAATTCATTTCTTTTTTTAAAAAAATTGTACAATTGAAGGAAGTGGAACACAAAAACGAGTCTAATTGATAAAGTGCCATCCCTTCCCTGCAATCATCTAGATGGCCTCCAGGTGGCGGCAAAGCTATGTCCAAAACCTTAGCTCTGCCACCATCTAATGGCCATCTGGACATCTGCAGGCCAAACTCGATCGCCTTATGTTTTCAGGTTTTCATTCTGCCACAATTGCAGCCTAGCTGCATATTGGAAGGTGCGCATTAAAGAGTGGGAAAAAAAGACGACAAAATGTTGGAAAACATCTGGGGCAGAAATGATTGCAGCCAAAACAGAGGCGTTCTTTGTCGATAGGTCAACTCAATTCAGTTACGGAGTTAAAGGAGGTCTAAAAATTTCTTCTCATTATAAAATAATTGTTTTGACCAGAAAGCCTCCGGTTGAAATTCTTCCCCTTCGCTGGGAAATGGGATCAGAGGTGGTTCATAAATGAAAACGGTGAAAGCAATTTATAGACTTCCTGAGTAACTAAAAGAGGTAAGTTGGGAAAATTGAGATGGGAGCTACGGCGGAGTAATCAAAGCTCCAACTGTTGTGCGTGTCACAAAAGTGTACGGGGCTTCAATCGCATAGTTGCAGTGGCCATCTTGACTTTTTTGACAGTGTCCCCCTCCTGGGCACCTCCGCCCAAGATAAGAAAACAATTTCTTTGTTCGGATTAGTTTTTTTGGGTCTGAAAATATCTTAATGACCAGTAGAAGGCATCAAAGATTTAGAGATTCAGTGCCTTTTTTTCCTCACCATCTAGTGGTCACGCAAGGTACTGCAGTTTGGATCCAACAATTCACGTCATCTGCAGGATCCCCCAAATCAGAGGTGGGTTCCTACCAGTTAGCACCTCTTCGGTAGAACTGGTTCGTCAAATCTACCGAACCAGTTAGAAGAGGTTCCACCAGTGGACCCGGAAAGCAGGCCACACCTACAGAAGAGGTTCCAAATTTTTTTGAAACCCACCACTGGTCCTTGGATATGATTATTCTACACTATCATGCTCATATTTATAAAACTCAGTGCCTCTGTGAAAGGTAAGGATGACTCCTGCGTTTGTGGGGCAATCAGAACATTGCGGGTGTTGAAGTTGTTTTAACGCAAACCAAAGATGCCTTTTAAAAAACAAGTTTACATCATATTCTTATGCATGCCAGTGCTGTGTGTGAGGTAATTTAAGGTTGTTCTGACAAGTGTCGTCGGCATCTTCATATCCGATCACATGGGTGGCAAGCCACTCCCATCTGGTCACATGGGCGTCGAGCCACTCCCACAAAGGAGGCCATACCCACAGAATAGGTTCAAACAATTTTTGAAACCCACCACTGCCCCAAATGAACCCTATTGTGATTTAACAAGGTGGTCAGACTCACAAGAGGGAGGGGAAAGAACAAGAGGTTAATTATTTGATCGTAAGATGGATAGAAGTAATAAATAAATCAAAAGAGAATAATATGTCAGAGTGTCAGAGTGTAATGGTGTGAGACAACCCAGGAGCAAATACAGTAAACAGAGGTTTATATGTAAATAGTGGTTTCATCTACAAAGAATATATACATACACGTACTTTAGTCAGACGTCAAACAATCAGCAATCAGCAATTACAGCACAGAAGCACACACGGAGAGAGGGATACACCCCAACAGGGCCTCTTCTTATTACAGGCTCTTAAAGTGATATCAGCCCAAAAAACTTTGCTGACTCATTCCTCACATTACATCATTGTAGCAGGGTAAATCATTACCCTGACATGATAGTCAATTCAAAGTTAAATATTAGTACTAATGCTAATATTTAACTTTGGATTAAAGATTATTTTCCCTTAGTTTTTGGTTTGGCTTCTCGGGGGGATACCCCCAACACCAAGCACCAGAAAGGCTCACACAGTTGTGGCCGACCGTTGTGACACTGTCTACGGACACCTCTGCGTTCTGCCTTCTCATTCGTTGGCTGACGCTAGCAAAACCCACGGCCTTGTGCGCCTTTCCTTTGGAAAACTTCTGCATGCCAGTGACACCCTCTCCGATCACACAATGCCCTCCCTCCTCCCTCCCACCCACCCCTGCCACCGTCACAGCATCCTCTCCCAGCGGCTGATGCCAACCGAGACTCGGTTCGCAAGGGGTCACCTCACTTTTGGCCCAAAGGGACCTGGCACAGGAATTTCAACAACAACAACAACAACAACAAAAAAAAGGCACCCCGAAGGACTGCGCCATGAATGTCACACAACAAGTCTGAAGGGATGGAGAGAATGTGTAAAAAGATGGTGGGGGGGAAGAGAGGAGGGAAGGGAAGTCAACATCTCAACTCTGGAGAGCTTTGTGATTGTGATGGAAAGGGTGAGTCTCCCATCCGTCAAATTTCTTTTCTGACTTTAAGGGGAAGTGGGGGGTGGAAAGAGAGAAAGGAGTTTGTTGTGTTTGTTTGTGTCTCTGTGTGAGCAAAGATGGAATTCTTTTTGCAGGCTTGAAGAAGGGGAGTTTTGTCTGGATTCTCTCCTCCATTCCCTCCCCGGGGCCTTTCTCAAAGCTTAGCCCCTTACAGTGGGGAAAAAAAGGCAAGCAAACTGGCATTTTCTAAAGGAACAACAACAACGGCTTCTCTTTCGTGGGAAGTTCATTCAGGAAAAACGTGCTTTTATTTAAATTCTATTTTGGGGAGGGCAAAAATAAAGCAGTCTGCTTTAAAACAAAGTCCCAATCCGCGTGGGTTGCAAAAGAAAAACAAATCACAGCCCTTTTGTGTCCGATTCCTAGCCTACACAAACTCTACCCTGTGTAGAATCCTGGAGAGGGAAGGGTCCAGTGAGAGCATTTAGTCCAACCCAGAAATCCTCTGGAGTCTGCTACTGTTTTGGTGAGTCGGCTACCGAGGACGCAGTTTGCACGGATGTGCGCCCAAGGTTTGGACCGGTTTGGCCGAGTAGTAACTCGGCTAGCAGCGGTGTCGTAGCTGCCACCATCTTGTTTTTTTGCTTCTGCACATACACGGAAGCATTTTTTAAACCTACTGTGCATGTGCAAGTAGCACGTATCAAGCCCGTGTGGGCCCGAAACACGTCCCTGAGTGAACCAATAGTAGAAGATGCCTTCCGAGTCTGCAAAGCAGTGGTGGGATTCAAATAATTTAACAACCGGTTCTCTGCCCTGATGACCAGCTGGGTAGGCGGGGCTCGGTGGTCATGTGACTGGGTGGGCGTGGCCAACTCAACATTACTCATGTCGATGGGCGCCTCGACTTAGCTGTTACAATGTAACAAGGGTTAACTGGAGAGGCAGTTTCTGTAAGCAGGGCAACAAAGATTAGGCTAGAAACAACACCAGAATGTTTCCTTCCTGCCTTCTTTACAGGATTAGCTCTGTAAAGTGGGGGGCGGGGGGAGGACAAAATGAGATTTCTTCCAACAACCGGTTGTCCAAACTGCTTAGAAAGTTAAGAACCGGTTCTCCTGAGTAGGCGTGAACCAGCTGAATCCCGTCACTGCTGCAAAGGTAAGTAAAACAGTGAGTAGAGTTAGGAATCCGCTGTGCCACCCGATTTAGGTTAGCTAGAAAGCAGAAAATCCAACGATTCTAACTAATATAAATCACTCATCACAGCTGATCGTCGGAAATAGCTGTTCGGGCGAACAGCTATTTCCGACGATCAGCTGTGACGGGTGATTTATATTAGCTAGAATCGTCGGATTTCCTGCTTTCTAGCTAACCTAACTGAACCGGTAGCATTTCAACTGGTAGCATTTTTTTTTTACTATTGGTTGGGGTGAACCGGTCCGAACCGGTAGCATTTCATCCCTGGTCCAACCCTCTGGTTCATTGCCAGGAATCCAGATGGGGCACTTAATCGCCGACCACAATTTCTGTGGTTAAACGACGCACTTCTTGGGCCTGGGTTCACACCTCCCCTTTTTTTGTCGGAGTTCTTAAGTGAATCTGGTTTAACGATTCAGTGAATTACAGGTAGTCCTCAACGTACGACCACAAGGGAGTCCAACATTTCCGAGAACGAACCGCCGAGCCTCATCTGCCACCCGAGCGAGAGACATTTGCCCCCATCGCAAAAGGTTGTCAGTGCACATTTTTCGATCAAGGCACTGCGGTGGATGTTGCGACAAATGTGAGTAGGAAGACTGGTCATAATTCTCTGTTTTTCAACATTGTAGTCCCTTTGAACAGTCACTAAATGAACGGTTGTAGGTAGAGGATTGCCGGTACCTTTGGCTTCCCTCTTCTTGGCTGAAAAACTTGTCATTTTTTGCCAAACGGCGTGTGTAAACCCAAAGAGGGGGAGTGTTGTGGGCCACCAGTGGCCAGCAGAGCTGGCAGCAGATTTGGAGAGTGGGGAGGTTGGGGAGGAAGATGGGCCAGTCCTGGAGTCTGGGGAAGGCTCTGAGGAGGGCTCTCTGTTGGAGGCAGAGAGGGGGCCAGGGCCATCCGACAGTTATCAGCTGCCTTCAGAGTCAGAGATCAGTGAGGCAGAAGAACAGCTGGAGCCTGTTCTCTGCATGTGCAGAGTTGCTAGATGAAGGGACCAACTAAGGAACAAGGGTCGACTTGGGAGTAAGGCCACAGATGGACGGTGAATGGCCCCTCCCAAAGGGAATAAAAGAGAAGCGAAAGGGGGTGTGTGTTTTTTTCAGGAAACAATTCGTTTGTTTGTTAGTCCATTTGTTTATTTCAGGAGTGTGAAGATCTGTCCGTGAATATCCGAGACTCTGTTCCCAGTCTCTTCTTGCACAGCACCTCATTTGGAAAATATGTACATGGCAGCTTTCCAAGATAGATAAGGTCTGTGGTCATAAATATTCCTTTGAAAGACTGTTTGCCAGGCCTTGGCTGAATGTGAATGGGAGGAATTCACATTCGTTTAATAAAAGGGGTTTGTCAGGACCAGGAATCTGCTTTGTGTTTTTTGGGGAAGCCTCGGTCAGAACAGGGAACAACTTAAGAGGCGGCCATGTTCCTCCTGGGGGCCGTACCCTTTTGCCGAATACTCCATTCCTCAGTCTCCAACAGTTTGTCAGCATGCTGGGTGAAGGTACAGAGCCTGTCTGATCAACCTCAATCTGATGGCGTCCGAGTCGTTCTCAACTTACGACACTTTGTTTATGTTACAACAGGAGTGAAAAAAGGACCATTTCTCACACTTACGACGGTCACTGCAGCTCCGCAGTCACGTGATCAAAATTCAGTGACGTGGCGACTGACTCGTATTTACAATGGTTGAGAATGTCCCGGGGTCACATCATCCCCCTTTGGAGACCTTCTGATGAGCAAAATCAAGCGGGAACTTACTAAACAACCCATGTTGCCAACTTAACAGCTGCAGGGATTCACTTAACAACGGTGGCCAGGAAGGTTGTAAAATGAGGCAAAATTCACTGAACGGTTGTGTCACTTAACAAGAGAAGTTTTGGCCTCAGGTGGGGTCATAAGTCAAGGACTGCCTCTATCTCTCTGTCAGTCTCTTTTTTCTTTCTTTCTTTTCTTTCCTTTCTTTCTCTCTTTTTCATTGTCTTTCTTTCTTTCTCTCTTTCACTGTTTCTTTCTTTTTCTTCCTTCCTTTCACTTTTACTGTCTCTTTCTCTCTTTCATTGTCTCTTTCTTTTTCTTCCTTCCTTCCTGCTTTTTCTTTCTTTGCCTTTCATTTTTTCTTTTCTCTCTCTCTGTTTTTCCCTTTCTTTCTTTCTTTCTTTCTTTCTTTCTTTTTTTACCTTTCTCTCTCTCTCTCTCTTTCTCCTTCTTTCTCTCAACCCCCGAAACAAAAGCGTTTGGTGGAACATCCCTTTCTTTCTTTCTTTCTTTCTTTCTTTCTTTCTTTCTTTCTTTCTTTCTTTCTTTCTTTCCTTCCTTCCTTCCTTCCTTCCTTCCTTCCTTCCTTCCTTCCTTCCTTCCTTTCCATCTCTGTCTGTATGTCTGTCTGTCTCTGTCTCTGTGTGCTGAGTGACTCTTCCATTCCTCCCTTCCTCCCTGGGGAAATCACTTCCCCACCACGCCCAGATGAGACACCGCAAATGGCTGAACTCGGTTGCCTCTTCCTGGGGATCGCAGGCCGAAGGAGAACCCCAGCTGCATCACTGGCCTTTACCTGTGCCAGGTGGAAACCTTCCCCCACTGCCCCCCTCTTTCCCACGTGGAAAATTAGAGGTGTCCTTTCCGCAAAGCCTCCAGCTGTTTCCTTCCGAATGGATTAACCTATAAAAAGGCAACCAGCCAATACCTGACAGTGCTTGATGGATTGAAAGTCAATCAGTTTTGACAGGAAGGGAAGTGTCTCCTTTATGCTAATCTCCAAATATTACCGGGCTTAAAAGCTGTTTTTTTTTTCCTCTCTTCCTCTTTCTGGCAAACTATCAATCTTATTTTCCGCCAAAGAAGGGGCGTCCAAACATGTGGTGGGTTGCTCTTACTGTCGCTACCAGTACACTGCTCGTGGTCTGTTCGTGCATGCGCCGGACATGCGCTGCACACGCATGTGCACTCCACTGCCTGTGCGACACCCAGCGGCTCGCCGGAGATCGCACAAGCGCCGCACGCTGTGCGCTCAGGCACAATTTGCCCGGTTGCTTCAAAAACAGGTAAGGAACTCTGGCAGGCCGGTAGCAGTAAGATTTAAGATTTAAGATTTAGTTTATTTGTATGCCACCCTTCTCTGGGAGTGACTCAGGGCGGCGAACAACACAAAAGGGGAAAAGGGGATACAAACACAATGCACGTAATTAAAATACACAAGAGTCATACAGCCATACAAGTCGAGAGGGGAGGGGAACTCATTAACCCCAGGCCTGCCGGCACAGCCAGGTTTTGACGGCTTTCCGGAAGGCCTGGAGAGAGGTGAGGGTCCGGATCTCCGCGGGGAGTTTGTTCCAAAGGGCCGGAGCTGCTACAGAGAAGGCCCTCCCCCGGGTGGTAGCCAGATGGCATTGGTTGGCAGACGGAACCCGGAGGAGGCCGACCCTGTGAGATCTAAAGTAGGATGGCTGATGCTTCCGACTGCTACTGGTATGGTCATACCAGGCCGTACCGGCTGAAACCCACCACTGGTCCGAACCAGTGATGGGATTCAAAAATTTTCGCTACCGGTTCAGTAGGCATGGCTGGTGAGGAGGGAGGCACTGGACTGAGTGGGTACGGCCAACCTGATGTCATTCACGCCCATACCCACTCAGTCACATGACCCCCCACTAAGCCACACCCACAGGAAAAGGTTTTAGGATTTCTCCCTATCTACCCCGCCCTCCCTTTGCCAGTCGCCCCCGTTAGCCCTCCTAAACCCCGTCCTTAGCCCGACTTCCTTCCCCCCCCATAGCCTCTTTCGTTGCTGACCTTCAGTGGCAGCTGGTCCAGAGTCCAGAAGGGAAGCTGACCGGAGTTTTTGGCAGCCCCTAGCCAGCCGCTGCCGTTAGAAGAGGCTGACTGGCAAAGACTTGCAGGGCAATGGGATGCACATGAGTGAAGAAAATGGCGGTGATGGCAGCAGCTTTTTCACTGACTGGAGAACTTTTCAGCGGCCTGCCGCCAGCCGCCACCTCTTTGAGAGTCAGTATGCAAAGCATTGGTGCAAGCGAGCAGCGACCAGGTGGGCGGGGTGAGCAACCAGCAACAAGAGAACTGAAACAAGGGCGTGGCCAGCCATCCATCACTACCGGTTCGCCGAACTGGGCAAAATTTCTGCCACCGGTTCGGAGTTGGCCACAGTGGCAAGGAAGGTCGTAAAATGGAGGAAAACACTTAACAAATGTCTTGCTTAGCAGCAGAAATAACACAATAACAGAGTGGGAAGGGACCTTGGAGATCCTCTAGTCCAACTTCTTGCTCAGTCAGGAGATCCTACCTCTACCACTTCCTGCTTTCCTTCCTTCCTTCCCATCTCTTCTTCCTTCCCTCTTCCTCCTCCCTCCCTTTCTTCTTTCTTCCTCCCCCTGCTCCCCTCTCCTCCTGTCCTCCTCCCTCCCTTCTTCCCTTTTCTTCCATCTCTTCCCTCTTCTCCTCTCCCTTCCTTCTCCTCCCACCTTCCCCTCCCTGCTCCCCTCATCTTCCCTCTCTCCCTTCTTCCTTTCCATCTTCTCTTCTCCCCTCTCCCTCTCTCCCTCCTTCCCTTCCATCTCCTCCTCTTCTTCTTCTTTTTCTTCCTCCCTCCCCTCCCCCTTCCTTCTCTTGGCTTTCTTTCTTGCTTCTCGTTCCCTTTTGCCAAACCTATTAGGAACGGTGTCAATCCCGAAGAGTTTCCTTATTATTTTTCGATTCTATTTATAGTATTTCTAGCCGCCACCATCCCCCGACTCTCGGAGGTTTGCAATAATTGGCAGCACAAACCAGCATTTCAATTAAACGCCCTGTGCGGGCAACTCAAACACACCCAATCCCACGCATCCATCAAAGCAGATACAGTTAAAATAGCCAGGCGATTCTAGTGTCTGTAAAACATCCCGCGGAAAAGTTGCCCCACAGATTAGCCTCATCATCGATACCACCAGGCCTTAGGTGGGGCATTATTAAGTTACATTTAAATCTAAAATTGGCCTGGCCTTCCTCCGTAATCCAAGTGTCAGCGTTCCAAGTATCATGTAAAATTAAATCAGAGTCCAAGGCAAAACGATCCTTAAAGTTCCAATTTAATAAAGCAGGCGTCTTAGCACATCTGTGTTAATCCCAATTCTGGAAATGACATCAGAATCCCACCCAGTTATTCTGCGGAAATACACCAATGAGAGGAGGAGTGGGAAACAGAAGTGAGAAGAAAGATGGGAAGAGAGGGATAGGAGAGAGGGTAAGGGGGGAAGATGAGGAGGATGAGGATAAGGAGGAGTGGAGTGTAGAGAGAGGAGAAGGAGAAAGGAAGGGGAAGTAGAGTAGGAAAGGTGGATGGAGGGAAGATAGAAAGTTGGAGAGAGGTAGAAGAAAGAGGTGTATGGAGAGCAGAAGAGCTAATAATGGGTTTTAATTTTTCTGGGCATTGTTGACAAGAGGAACTGATGTAATTATTATTTAATACTATATGATACTGGCTATGTATAGTATACATGTGAGTGTATGTTATGAAAATGGAAATAAAAAAATATTTCAAAAAAAAAAAAAGAATCGCACCCACTTAAAAGTTCATGATCTTGTCCCCACACCCACAAATCCATCACATGGTCCAATCTTCTTCTTCCACGCTGTCATCTCCATCCAGCTGCTTCCGGTCAGGTGTAAAAGTGCGGAGACAAAAGATGACCTTGGCCTTCTAGAAAAGAATGACAACAACACATTCCACAATCCTACTCCTTTCTATTCCCCCCTCCCATCGACTATACTAATGAAACAGCATAATGAAATAAGAGAAAGTGTGGCAGGCCAAAAATTCTAAAAGGAATATAATTGCAGGCCTGACACCAAGGGATGGAGATTGGGGTGTAATAATGACAACAAAATGATATTGACGATGATATGAAAAATAACAGACTAATTAGAGTTGGAAGGGACCCTGGAGGTCATCTAGTCCAACCCTCCGCTCAAGCAGGAGACCCTACACCATTTCTGACTGATGGCAATCCAGTCTCTTCTTGAAAGCCTCCAGTGGTGAAGCTCCCACAACTTCTATTTCATCGGTTGATTGTTCTCACTGTCAGAAAATTCTTCCTTATTTCTAGGTTGAATCTCTCCTGGTTCAGTTTCCATCCATTATTCCTTGTCTGGCCTTCAGGTGCCTTGGAAAACAGCTTGACCCCCTCCTCCCTGTGGCAGCTGCAACAGGATAAATAGATAGAGGGAGGGAGGGATGAGGGAGGGAGGGAAGGAAGGACGGAGGGAGGGACAGAGGAAAGATGGGTAGAAGAATGAACGGATGGATGAATGGAAGGATGGATGGACAGAGGAACGATAGGTGGAAGGATGGAGGGAGGGATGGAAGGGGCAGAGGAAGGATGGGTAGAAGGATGGGTGGATGGATGAGAGGATGGATGAGAGGATGGATGAGTGGATGGGTGCTGAATGGATGGGGAAGGAACAGAAGGGACGGGTGAGAAGATGGATGGGTGATTGAGTGGCTGCGTGGATAGATGGAAGAAGGGACAGAGGAAGGATGGGGAGAAGGATGGATGAGTTGATAGATGGATAAGATGGATACTGAATAAGATAGATAAATGGATGGATGGACGGATGGATGGATGGATGGATGGACAGAGGAAGGATGGGTAGATGGATGGGTGGATGGATGGATAATATGGATACTGAACAGGATAAATAGATAGAGGGAGAGATGCGGGAGGGAGGGAGGGAGGGAGGGAGGGAATGACAGGTAGAGGAAGGAACAGAGGAAAGGTGGGTAGAAGGATAAATGGATGAATGAATGGAAGGATGGATGGATGGACGGATGAATGGATGGATGGATAGAGGAACGATAGGTGGAAGGATGGATGGAGGGATGGAAGAGGCAGAGGAAGGATGGGTAGAAGGATGGATGAATGGAAGGATGGATGGATGGATGGATGGATGGATGGACGGACGGACGGATGAATGGATGGATAGAGGAACGATAGGTGGAAGGATGGATGGAGGGATGGAAGAGGCAGAGGAAGGATGGGTAGAAGGATGGATGAATGGAAGGATGGATGGATGGAAGGATGGATGGATAGATGGATGGATGGACAGAGGAACAATGGGTGGAAGGATGGATGGAGGGATGGAAGGGGCAGAGGAAGGATGGGTAGAAGGATGGATGAATGGATGGAAGGATGAATACATGGATGGGTGGATGGGGTGGTGGTGGAGGAATGGACGGAGAGAGTCCAAGGAATTCAAAGCTGTTGACTGTTGCAACCTCAACCACATCTCCTGGACTCCTACCTAGCTTTCTCCTTCAGCCCCATCAAATCCTTCCTCTTCAGCTCCCCTTTGAAATGAGGGGAGGGGGGGGGGCAGAAAATCTTCCACAGAAGAACCGATGCAGCTTCCCTGTCTTTCAACCCCCATTATAACCATTTCAGCTAAAGCCCGGACGATGCCCTCCTATCCCCTCCCCACCCGCCCACCAGCCCCGCTTCTAAATTGAGCTTTGAGGGCCACTGAGGAGCTCAGGACCCACAGATTGGGGGTGAGGATAGGGCTGAAACCTTTGGCTTTGCAGAGGACAATTCTGCTTCTTATTTGTCAAATGAATACAAAGCCATCAAGAACTAGGAGCAAAAATTTATTTCTTTATATACATTGTCGGTTTCTTCTAAGACGCAGGATTACGAACGGCTTCCAGTTCTTCCTGACATGGATTTGCCTTAAAAAAAATAATCTTGGAGCCAAATGGAATACAAAATAAACCCTTTTTTGTGATGGTCACGGGGGCAGGGAAGAAGAAATAGTAACTACCATTCAAAGTTTGCCATCTCACAGAGCAGGAGTCTCCAAAATTGGCAACTTTGAGACTTTGTGGACTTCAACTCCCAGAATTCCCCAGCCCGCCAGGGAATTCTGGGAGTTGAAGTCCACAAGCCTCAACGTTGCCGAGTTAGCCAATTCTCTTTCTCTAGGCCGCAGATACGTGGCAGGCTAGGGAATTCTGGGAGTTGAAGTCCACAAGCCTCAAAGTTGCCGAGTTAGCCAATTCTCTTTCTCTAGGCCGCAGATACGTGGCTGGCTGGGGAATTCTGGGAGTTGAAGTCCACAAGCCTCAACGTTGCCGAGTTAGCCAATTCTCTTTCTCTAGGCTGCAGATACGTGGCTGGCTGGGGAATTCTGGGAGTTGAAGTCCACAAGCCTCAAAGTTGCCAAGTTAGCCAATTCTCTTTCTCTAGGCCGCAGATACGTGGCTGGCTGGGGAATTCTGGGAGTTGAAGTCCACAAGCCTCAACGTTGCCGAGTTAGCCAATTCTCTTTCTCTAGGCCGCAGTTACGTGGCAGGCTGGGGAATTCTGGGAGTTGAAGTCCACAAGCCTCAACGTTGCCGAGTTAGCCAATTCTCTTTCTCTAGGCCGCGGATACCTGGCTGGCTGGGGAATTCTGGGAGTTGAAGTCCACAAGCCTCAAAATTGCCATTTTGGAGACCCCAGGCCTAGAGAAATTGGTTCCTAAAATTTAACATTCTTGGGCTAATGAATTTTCATCTCACCCAAAATGTTTTGAAGGTGAGAAGAAGGTGGATTCCTAGCGGAAGGAAGAATTTTGGAAGAAGAAGAGCAAGGGAAGGCAAGACAAGGACTGTTGACTTGCAACAGTTCGTTTAATGACCAGGTTTCAGGTTTATTGGGATTTATATGCCGCCCTTTTCCCTGAGGGAACACAGCACTGAAAAAAGTGACACAGGATCGTTTTTCACACTTGCGCCCATGGTCACGTGATCAGAAGTCAGCCGCTTGGCCACTGACTCGTATTTATGACGGTTCCAGTTTCCCGGAGTCACCTGATCCTCTCTGGCAACCATCTGGCCAGCAAAGTCAATGGGGAAGTCAGATTCACTTAGCAACCATGGAATTAATTTAACCTCTGCCCTGATTCACTTAACAACCATGGCAAGGAAGGTGGCAAAATGGGGCAAACTCCACTTAACAACTGTCTCGCTTTGCGACGGAAATTTTGGGCTCAATCATGGTCGGAGGTTGAGCGCTACCACGAATATCTTTCATAGTTTTAGGAAAAGGGACCTCTGGCCATTTTATAACAGAATAATAGAGTTGGAAAGGACTAGAGGTGGGTTTCATATTTTGTAACCACCAGTTTCCTGGGCACCCACACACCCGCCCGCTTCGGGCTCGTTCCACACATGCGCCCCCTTCTGCGTATGTGCCCGGCCTTCCGCGCATGCAAGGTGCGGAAGAGCCAAGGTGGCGCAGTGGTTAAAAGCAGCACTGCAGGCTACTGCTAGATCAGCAGGTCAGCGGTTCAAATCTCACCGGCTCAGGGTTGACTCAGCCTTCCATCCTTCCGAGGTGGGTAAAATGAGGACCCAGATTGTTGGGGGCAATATGCTGACTCTCTGTAAACCACTTTGAAGCGGTATATAAGTCTACTGCTAAGTCTACTGCTATTGCTATATGCACCAGTTGTGGGATTCAGCCAGTTCGCACCTATTCGGGAGAACCGATTGTTAACTTTCTAAGCAGTTCGGAGAACCGGTTGTTGGAAGAAGTCTAATTTTGTTTTTTTCCCACTTCACAGGGCTAATCCTGTAAGGAAGGCAGGAAGGAAACACTCCTGCGCTGAGATAGCGCAGTGTGCAGTACTGCAGGCCACTTCAGCTGAGTGTTATCTGCAGTTCAGCGGTTCAAATCTCACCGGCTCAAGGTCGACTCAGCCTTCCATCCTTCCGAGGTGGGTGAAATGAGGACCCAGACTGTGGGGGCGATATGCTGACTCTGTAAACCGCTTAGAGAGGCCCTATGAAGCGGTATATAAGTCTAACTGCTATTGCTACTGCTATTGGTGCTGTTTCTAGCCTAATCTTTGTTGCCCTGCTTACAGAAACTGCCTCTCCGGTTAACCCTTGTTACCATTGTAACAGCTAAGGCGAAGCGCCCATTGACGTGAATGACGTTGAGTTGGCCACGCCCACCCAGTCACATGACTAACGAGCCCCCGCCTACCCAGCTGGTCATTAGGGCAGAGAACCGGTTGTTAAATTACTTGAATCCCCACCACTGGCATGCACCCATCGTCAAAAACGTGCCTAAATTGGACGGCATTGGGCCGGGGCGAATGGGCAGGCCCACCCACAATTTCTGCTATCGGTTCGGGCAGAGCAATCCAAACCGGCTGAATACCACTGCTACATACTGACAGCCCAAGGATAGGCTCCCCACAAGGTCCTCCGATCCAGTGGGAAAATACTCCGATTGGCCGAGCTATTTGACGGCTCCCTATAAAAGGGCTAGCTTTCAGCCACGCCAGTTGCTGGCTGAGGAACTCTGGGAGTTGAAGTCCACAGGTCTTAAAGTTGCCAAGGTTGGAGACCACTGATCTAGTCCAACCTTGTTTTGCGTGATGGATGGATGGGGTAGAGGCGGGGACTGGGAGAAAGGAGGAGGAGCTTAGGAAAAGGCAACTCACACAGGACTCCCGAGCTGGATGTCTCATTTTCATTCTTTAATTCATCCGTCCGTTCATCCGTTCATCATATTTCCACCCCATCCATCTCACCTAAGTGTCTCTGGGCAGCTTACAATAAAATTTTATTTTACAAATTGGCTTATTTGGCAGGCGTCTTTTGGACGCGAGTCAGATAGATTAATGCCTTGATCGAAGCCAGAAAGAGGCCGTTTTCCTTGCCAAAGATCAATCCTTGACAAGGACAGAAAAATAAAAAAAATAAATTGAGCTGAGTCTATATTCTGCCTTTCGATGGGCCAGATCTTTCAGGGCCTCGGGAGGCACCTGATCTTTGGTGACACTCACCACCATTTCCTCTACCCTGGGAATTGCGGTTCCAAACTTCGCTCCTGATAGCAAAGTTTCTCAACCTTAGCAAGTTGTGTGTGGACTTCAACTCCCAGAATTCCTCAGCTAGCATGTTGAGAATTTTAACTCCCAGAATTCCCCAGCCAGCAGATTTTGGACTTCAACTCCCAGAATTTCTCAGCTAGCATGTGGAGGATTTTAACTCCCAGAATTCCCCAGGCAACGATTTGTGGACTTCAATTCCCAGAATTCGCAGCCAGCAGATTTTGACTTCAACTCCCAGAATTTCTCAGCTAGCATGTGGAGGATTTTAACTCCCAGAATTCCTCAGCTAGCATGTTGAGAATTTTAACTCCCAGAATTCCCCAACCAGCAGATTTTGGACTTCAACTCCCAGAATTTCTCAGCTAGCATGTGGAGGAATTTAACACCCAGAATTCCCCAGCCAGCATGTTGAAGACTTCAACTCCCAGAATTCGCCAGGCAACGATTCGTGGACTTCAATTCCCAGAATTCGCAGCCAGCAGATTTTGACTTCAACTCCCAGAATTCCTCAGCTAGCAAGATGAGGATTTCAACTCCCAGAATTCCTCAGCGAGCAGTTTGTGGGCTTCAACTCCCAGAATTCCTCAGCCAGCCGTTTGTGGACTTCAACTCCCAGAATTCCTCAGCCAGCATGATGAGTTCAACTCCCAGAATTCCTCAGCCAGCATGATGAGTTCAACTCCCAGAATTCCCCAGCCAGCAATTTGTGGACTTCAACTCCCAGAATTCCTCAGCCAGCATGATGAGGATTTCAACTCTCATAATTCCTCAGCCAGCAGTTTGTGGACCTCAACTCCCAGAAGTTAGTAACCCAGTTGTTAAGCGAATCTGGCTTCCCCATCGACTTTGCTGGTCAGAAGGCTGTGAAAGGAGCAGTGGTGGGTCACCATTATTTTGACAACCAGTTCGCTCATGTGCCATGCACGCTCGTGCGCGTGCATAACACTTCTGCACATGCACAGAAGCATCCTGGCGGGTGGACAGAGCCTCCCACCACCGCCACTACTGATTTGCCCGATCTGGAAAGGAGGTGACGTGATCCTGGGACACTGAAACCGTTGTAAATACGAGCCAGTTGCCAAAGCACCTGAATTTTGAGTGCATGACCCTGGGAATGCTTCAATGTAGAAACGTGTAGAAACCGGTCCTAAGTCACTTTTTTCCAGTGCTGTGGAAACATGTAGGCAGATGTGTACGCCATGTGTGTGAGCAAAGTGCATGCGCCGAAGGCTGCACGCATGCGCGGAAGGCATTTGCGAACCGGTGGTAAACTTATGTGTATCCCGCCGCTGGTCAAGGACTCTATTCCGTAAGCACCCACCTTTGCAGGGATGCGCCTGGCTCCCTTCAGGAATCCAAGCTATGGATGCCGTAAGGATGAGTCAGCATCAGGACTCGTTCCTTATCTCCGAGACTCCAAAGGCAGGAAAAGAGATAACGTTGATTCTCAACAACTGGGCCCGTAACAATGTTAACCTCATATGTGGCTTGTTAGAAAAGCAGACAAGAAGGGAAGCAGCCTGTCAGGGAACCAAATCTTGATACTTACAAAATGGAACAAAATGAAACTCTGGCAGATCTCTTGGGGAAAGGTGTATCTGGGGAGGGAGGGGGGGAGAGGAAGAATTCCCAGTGGTTCTGTATTTCGTATCCTTTCTGGCTTCAATTTGCTAACATCCATTTTGGATTTTATCCAAAGAATGCCTATCACAAACATATTCCTTGAGCTAGAATATTTGAATGGATTAAGATGGAGAGACTAACATACAGTAGGTAGATGATGGATGAGAGATAGATAGATGATCGATATAGATAGATGATAGATAGATAGATAGATAGATAGATAGATAGATAGATAGATAGATAGATAGATAGATAGATAGACAGACAGACAGACAGACAGACAGACAGACAGACAGACAGACAGAGAAAGATAGACAGACAGAAAGACAGACAGAAATAGATACACACATAAATGATAATAGATGAGAGATAGATGAGAGATAAATTGATTGATAGAGATAGGCAAATAGACAGACAGAGACATAGTGTAGATACAAGCAACATGGTTATAGTCATAAGTGGAAAGAGATAGGTAATAGGAAGGAAGAGAATAATAATAGTAATTCAGTCTTAATATATAATTTGATAATTAGGATATAGATGATAGATAGATAGATAGATAGATAGATAGATAGATAGATAGATAGATAGATGGATGGATGGATGGATGGATGGATGGATGGATGGATGGATGGATAGATAAATAATGAGAGAGATGGTAGATTGATAGATGATAGATGATAGATAGATAGATAGATAAATGATAGATAGATAGATAGATAGATAGATAGATAGATAGATAGATGATAGATAGATAGATAGATAGATAGATAGATAGATAGATAGATAATGAGAGAGATGGTAGATTGATAGATGGTAGATAGATAGATAGATGAAAGATAGATAGATAGATAGATAGATAGATAGATAGATAGATAGATAGATACATGATAGATAGATAGATAGATAGATAGATAGATAGATAGATAGATAGATAGATAGATAGATAGGCTGAGGTAGTTGCTGCCAGAGTCACAATGGACGACTCTGCTTAGTGCTTAACTGTTCAAAAAAGTCTCTAACAAAGTGCCCCCTACAGGAGGAGGCGGGAGAACCACTTGCCTCATTTAGTCTATCTTTATGATCACTCGAGCAAAGTTAAGCAAGGGTTAAAAACCGAAAAATTCCTTATGTAGATGAGGCACTTGGTTCTCTTGCCTCCTCCTGTAGAGGGCGCTTTTTTTAGAGGCATTTTTTAAACAGTTAAGCAGAGTCATCCATTGGGGGCTCTGGCAGCAGCTAACCCAGCCTGACCTCAGCAGCTCTTGCCTTTTTCCTTTTACATTTTTACATTTTCATCATGGCAGACAAGAGCAGAGTTGAAATCCTCTGTGAAAGAGCTGGAAAAGGTATGTGGGTCAGAGGGGGGGAGGGATTCAAAATTAATGCAATTTGTAAGTAATTGCATTATTGTAAGTAGTGTGTGTGTGTGTGTGTTTTACCCGTCTCTGCTGGCGTGCGGGCTGGCACTTTTTTTATGTTGGACATAGTGGCAGTGCTTTTGGACATAGTGGGACGCCTCTATGGCGGACATAGCGGAAGGGCTTTTGGACGCCCTGCCGCTGTGTCCACCATAGAGGCATCTTACCTCTATGGTGGACACAGCGCCAGGGCATCCAAAAGCATCCCGTCTCTATGTCGGAAACAGCGGCAAGGCTTTTGGACACCCCGGTGCTGTGTCTGCCGCAAGGCGGAATGTCTCTATGTTGGACATAGCAACAAGGGTGGCTTTTGCCTCTAGCGCCGGGGCGACAGGACAAAAGCTGCTCTGCTGCCACGGTGCTAGAGGCAAAAGCCACCCTTGTTGCTATGTCCAACATAGAGGCGTCCCGCCTCTATGGCAGACACAGCGCTGGGGCGGCAGAGTGGCTTTTGCCCGCTTGCCTCACCAACCATAAACCTCACCGCACATCACTGATATGTAGATAGGTAGAGAAAAATGATGATAGATGATAGATGATAGATGATAGATAGAGATAGGTAGGTAGGTAGGTAGGTAGGTAGGTAGGTAGGTAGGTAGGTAGGTAGGTAGATAGATAGATAGATAGATAGATAGATAGATAGATAGATAGATAGATAGATAGATAGATAGATAGATAGATAGATAGATAGATAGAGATAGATGATAGATAGATAAATAGATGATTGATAGAAGAGATAGATGATAGATAGATGATAGATAGATAGATAGATAGATAGATAGATAGATAGATAGATAGATAGATAGATAGATAGATAAATAGATAGATAGATAGATAGAGATAGATGATAGATAGATAGATAGATAGATAGATAGATAGATAGATAGATAGATAGATAGATAGATAAGATAGATATTTTGATTGATTATATAAGTAGGTAGGTAGAGGCATAGATGATAATAGATGATAAGGTCATGAAATGTCTGCAAGAAAACAGCCAAACTCAAAGAGCACCAAGGTCTCTCCTCCACCTCCTCCTCCTCCTCTGCCTCTTCTGCCTCTTCCCTGCACATCCTACCCCCTTTGAACACTGATGACATTACCTGGTTGGGTCATGAAACGTCTGGAAGAAAACCACCAAGCTCAGAGGGCACCAAGGACATCACTGTTCAACCCAGAGCTATAAATATTCCCTTCTCTCTGTTTCCTGTTTGCAAAGCATTTCTAGGAAGCTCGCGATTCCCCCTTTTAGACCCCAGATGATGTCGGCATAGCTGGGCGCAGTCTTCCTATACCGTATAACGAGGACCAGGCCCGTTCGATATTTAGTTTCGTAGAGAATTCTAGTAAGCAGGTGCTCTCGGAGGCTGCACTATCCGTAAATAAATGATGCTCTCTTTCCCCTTGGCATCCATTTGATCTTTTGCCTTTGTGCTACGAATCAGATCAAACGTGGCTTTTAAATAATCTTGTTGAAAGCGTATCCTCCTATTAAAAATAAAAACGGGTAAATGTATTTTTGCTGCACATTTGCATTTAAATAAGTGATTTTGCCGTGTTTGTTTCACAAAGTCTAAACAGCCTCCAAACTTCATTCATATGTATGGATTCATCCAAAAAATGTCGAGGCTCTCTTTAAATCTGCAGCGTTTCCTGGAAGGATCAGATGCTCCTACAAAGGATCCCGAAATACATCTGGAGATTTTATTTTATTTTATATATTTTAATTTATTTACTTTACATTTTATTTTATTTTATTTTACTTTACTTTACTTTATTTTATATTTTATTTTATTTTACTTTATTTTACTTTCATTTTATTTTATTTATTTGAATTTACTTTACTTTACTTTATTTTACTTTACTTTACTTTATTTTATTATATATTTTATTTTACTTTACTTTATTTTATATTTTATTTTACTTTTATTTTATTTTATTTATTTGAATTTACTTTATTTTACTTTACTTTTTTATTGTATATTTTATTTTACTTTACTTTACTTTATTTTATATTTTATTTTATTTTACTTTATTTTACTTTTATTTTATTTTATTTATTTGAATTTACTTTACTTTATTTTACTTTACTTTATTTTATTATATATTTTATTTTACTTTACTTTATTTTATATTTTATTTTATTTTACTTTATTTTACTTTTATTTTATTTTATTTATTTGAATTTACTTTACTTTATTTTACTTTACTTTACTTTACTTTATCATGTATTTTATTTTACTTTACTTTATTTTACTTTTATTTTATTTATTTTACTTTACTTTACTTTATTTTATATTTTATTTTATTTTACTTTATTTTACTTTTATTTTATTTTATTTTACCTTACTTTACATTTTATTTTATTTCATCTCATCTCACTTTAATTTACTTTATTTTATTTATTTTTTAAAATTACAGTAAAGGTAGTCCTCAACTTACAACAGTTCATTTAGTGACTGTTTGAAGTGATGGCAGGTTTGAAAAAAGAGACGTGACTGTTTTTCACACTTAACGACCATTGCAACATTGCTGCAGTCCCGTGATCAAAATTCAGACAGTAGGGAACTGACTCATATTTACAAAGGTTGCAGTGTCCCGGGGTCACGCGACCCCCTTTTGCGACCTTCTGATGAACAAAGTCAAGGGGGGGGGAGAGCCAGATTTGTTTAACAACCGGGTTACTCACTAAACAGCTAACGATGGTGGCAAGAAAAGTAAAAAAAAATGGGGGGGAAACTCACTTTGCAAATGTTTCACTTAACAACAGGAATGTTGGGCTCCATTTTGGTCATGTCGAGGACTATCTATGCAGGTGGGATCTGTTCTTCATCCAGCTGTGTTCTGGTTATATGCAATTGGAATCAACATGCCTCAGAAGGAAGAGAATCAGCAGACCAGGAGGGAGCCAAGAAATGTCCAGATTGCTTCTTATTTGCTCTCCAAAATTGAGCATAGAATCCAACGTAGAATCCTAGGGCTGGAAGGGACCTCGGAGGTCTTCTAGCCTCACCCCCTGCTCAAAGCTGGCCAAAGGTTTGTCCAGTCTGTTCTTGAAAGCCTCCAGTGACCTTGGGAGACCAGACGAATAGATGCTGCCTGTGGAATGGTCAGATAAGAGGCCGCTTATCCCTCAGATGCATAAGGAAAAGGCTGTCGAGTGGGAGAACGGTCCTTTCAGTCTTGTAAGAGGAGGAGGAAGAGGAGGAGGAGGAGGAGGAGGAGGAGGAGGAGGAGGAGGAGGAGGAGGAGGAGGAGGAGGAGGAGGAGGATATTCCTTCCTTCATTATTCCTTATTTCCTGTTCTGTTCTGTTCCGTTTCATTCCATTCCATTGCTTCTTTATTTTCTATTCTGCTCCGTTCCATTCAATTTCTTCTTTATTTTCTGTTTTGTTCTGTTCCGTTCCATTCCGTTCCATTTCATTCCTTCTTTATTCTCTATTCTGTTTTGTTCTCTTCCATTCCATTTCATTCCTTCTTTATTCTCTGTTCTGTTCTGTTCCGCTCCATTCCATTCCATTGCTTCTTTATTTTCTATTCTGCTCCGTTCCATTCAATTTCTTCTTTATTTTCTGTTTTGTTCTGTTCCGTTCCATTCCGTTCCATTTCATTCCTTCTTTATTCTCTATTCTGTTTTGTTCTGTTCCGTTCCATTTCATTCCTTCTTTATTCTCTGTTCTGTTCTGTTCCGCTCCATTCCGTTCCATTCCATTCCTTCTTTATTTTCTGTTCTGTTCTGTTCCGCTCCATTCCGTTCCATTCCATTCCTTCTTTATTTTCTATTCCATTCTGTTGTTCTGTTCTGTTTCGTTCTGTTCCATTCCATTCCTTCATTCTATTCTATTCTATTCTATTCTATTCTATTCTATTCTATTCCATTCCATTCCATTCCATTCCATTCCATTCCATTCCATTCCTTCTCTATTCTATTCCATTCCTTCTCTATAATAGAATAGAATAGAATAGAATAGAATAGAATAGAATAGAATAGAATAGAATAGAAGAGCCGAGGTGGCGCAGTGGTTAGGGTGCAGTACTGCAGGCCACTTCAGCTGACTGTTATCTGCAGTTCAGCGGTTCTAATCTGACCGGCTCAAGGTTGACTCAGCCTTCCATCCTTCCGAGGTGGGTGAAATGAGGACCCAGACTGTGGGGGCGATATGCTGACTCTGTAAACGGCTTAGAGAAGGCTGAAAGCCCTATGAAGCGGTATATAAGTCTCACTGCTATTGCTATTGCTATTGCTATTGCTATTGCTATTGCTATTGCTATTGCTATTCCATTCCATTCTATTCCATTCTTTCTCTATTCTATTCCTTCTATATTCCATTCCATTCTAAAATTTTATTTTCCGTGGTGGGGACATGACTTAATTTTTGGGAAGAGGAGAAAGAGAGAAACACAGACACACAGACACACACGAACAGACACACACGAACAGAGACAAGGCGTTTTCTTCCATTTATTAGGGATGTGTGCGTCGGAATAAATCTTACCTGTTTTACTTTCCAATTCGCAGAGATATTTCCTCCCGGAAAGAGTTATGACTCAAGTTTTAATAAAATATCAAGGCATAAATTTGCAGCTCGCCTTGAGGAAGGGAGGGGGGGGATATGGAAATGGAGAAAAAGTCTGAGCTTTTGACTTTCTCTCTCTCTCTCTCTCCCCCCACCTCTCTTTCAGCCCAAATATCTACTTTCCTAAAAAAAAAAGAGAGAGAGAGAAGAAAAAGAGAGAAGCAGATTTCTGCTGCTTCAATCCAGTACTGGAAGGACCGTCACCCCATCTCAGGGAGTGCTCCAAAAACACAAGTAGTCCTCGACTTATAACAGTTCATTTAGTGACCGTTTAAAGTTAGAACAGCATTGAAAAAAGTGACGTATGATTGTTTTTCACACTTAACAACCGTGGCGGCCTTCTCGTGGTCACATGATCAAAATTCAGGTGCCTGGCAACCGACTCGTGTTTATGACGGTCGCACTGTCCGGGGGCCGACACAAACCCCTTTTGCGACCTTCTGATGTGCAAAGTCAATGGGGAAGACAGATTCACTTAATGACCGTGTTACTGACTGAACGACCGCAGGGATTCTCTTCGCCACAGTTACCAGAAAGGTGGCAAAATGGGGTGAAATTTGGCAGTCTTGCCTAACGGAAACGGAAATTTTGCCCTCCGTGGTGGTCGTAATTCAAGGACTGGCTGCTTTTGGATGAGGGGGACCTGGGTTCAAATCCTCCTGAGCCATGGGAGCCCCTTGTAGGATTGTGTGCCGGTCCTAACACACCTCACAAGACTGTTGTTGGTACCAAAAAATATCAAAAATAATTAAATCAATCTTGGGCCTAGCTAGAACATGGAAAAAGAAGGCTATTGAGTCTATTAAAAAAACTGTATGAATATCACAGCAATTATAGTATTTCTCAACATTGGCAGCTTTAAGGGGCTTGGACTTCAATTCCCAGAATTTCCTCAATCAACTCCATGGGTTTTAAAGCATGCTGGCTGGGGAATTCTGGGATTTGAAGTAAACAGGTCTTAAAACTTGCTGGCTGGGGAATTGTGGGAGTTGAAGTCCACCCATCTTAAAGCCTGCTGGCTGGGGAATTCTGGGAGTTGAACTCCAAATGGTTTAAAGCCTGCTGGCTGGGGAATTCTGGGAACTGAAGTCCACCCATCTTAAAGCCTGCTGGCTGGGGAATTCTGGGAGTTGAAGTCCACCCATCTTAAAGCCTGCTGGCTGGGGAATTCTGGGAGTTGAAGTCCACCCATCTTAAAGCCTGCTGGCTGGGGAATTCTGGGAGTTGAAGTCCACCCATCTTAAAGCCTGCTGGCTGGGGAATTCTGGGAGTGGAAGTTCACCCATCTTAAAGCCTGCTGGCTGGGGAATTCTGGGAGTTGAAGTCCACCCATCTTAAAGCATGCTGGCTGGGGAATTCTGGGAGTTGAAGTCCACCCATCTTAAAGCCTGCTGGCTGGGGAATTCTGGGAACTGAAGTCCACCCATCTTAAAGCCTGCTGGCTGGGGAATTCTGGGAACTGAAGTCCACCCATCTTAAAGCATGCTGGCTGGGGAATTCTGGGAATTGGAGTTCACACACCATAAAAGTTGCTATGTGAAGAATTCTGGAAACTGAAGTCCTCACATCTTAAAGCAAGCTTGCGGAGGAATTATGGGAATTGTGGTCCACCCATCTTAACCAGTCCACCAAGTTTGAGAAGCAATTCGATAGATTTAAAATTTAGGATATCTGAACATGTCATGTTTTCCCACTGGGGTCATTAAAAGCAGTTGTTAGCAACAACCAGGATCAATCAAAGCATCCGAGCTGCGACGAAACAAACCAAGATCTAATTTTCCTTAGGCCCGGAGTGGCAACTGACCCAGTTTATCATCCTGAAGGAAGAAACCTTGGAGAATTTTTTTTGTCTCACTCTCTATCACAAAGAAAACCCCACCTTCCTATTTAAGCTGGTTTTTATTTTATTGGAAGGCTTCGCTTTGATCTCCTGCCTCTCTCTTCTCTCGCTGCACCTGTTTCCATTTTTATAGCATTGAATTTATTCATTTGAAATTTTTATAGTATTTTCCATGGGCTTTTAATTGCTGCGAGCCGGCCTCAGCGGCACTTGGGGGAGCCGCGGATATAAATGGAATAAAAAAGAACAGAGCAAAAATAAACCGGCAGAGTGCTTTTGAGAAAGGAAGGTGTAAACATGTAAATAAACAGCCATTTCTCTCTCACCCCCCACAAACAATCTTCTCGCCAGCTATAATAATAATAATAATACAAAAATACAGAATATAGAATCATAGGGGTGGAAGGCACCTCAGAGGTCTTCTAGTCCAACCCCTGCTCAAGATAAGAGACCTTTTATATACAATACATACAATACAATCAGAATAGAGCTGGAAGGGACCTTGGAGGTCTTCTAGTCCAACCCCCTGCTCAAACAGAGACTCTATACCATTTCAAACAGGTGGTTGTCCACTCTCTTCTTAAAGACTTCCAGTGTTGTAGCATCCACAGCTTCTGGTGGCAAGCTGTTCCACTGGTAAATTGTCCTCAATTGTTTCTCAATTCCAGGTTGCTTCTCTCCTTGATGAGTTTCCCTCCGAGTGTCACAGGAGTGGGTTTCTGGTACCGGTTCACTGCATGCATGCCGGCTGCACATTCCTCGCTCATGCGCAGTTGACTGTAAATTGTTCTGAGCATGCGCAGAAACATGCCAGCAATGGCAGAAGAGACCGGGTAACTGGTTCAGGGGCGTGGCCAGCCTGCGGGTCCTGCAACCCAGGCCAAATCACCACTACCGGTTCGGCCGAACTGGGAGCAACCCACCGCTGGAGTGTTAGAAGAAATGTCCCTCTGGGTTCAGTTCCAAGTGGGGAAAAAGACACTGGATTCATGGAAGTTGCTTAGAAAGAAGGTTTTATTGATGATGGACAGGACCACATGGTTTGAGGTGGTCCTGGGCGAAAAAGGGAATTGATCAGAGGTGTGTTGCTCCTGGTTTGGCCCAGATCAGGCAAACCAGTAGTAGCGGCGTTGGGAGGCTCCACCCACCCGCCTGGACGCTTCTGCACATGCGTTACACGTGAGCGCACTCGAACCAGGAGTGAAAAAATTGTCAACCCACCAATGGTGGGTTTCAAAATTTTTTAGAACCACTTCTGTAGGTGTGGCCTGCTTTGTGGGAGTGGCTTGCCAGCCATGTGACCGAGTGGGAGTTGCTTTCCAGCCATGTGACCGAATGGAAGTGGCTTGCCGGCCATGTGACCGAGTGGGAGTGGCCTGCCAGTCATGTGACCAAGTGGAAGTGGCTTGCCAGCCATGTGACTGAGTGGGAGTGGCTTGGCAGTCAAGTGACTGGGTGGGTGTGGCCAACTTGTAAAATGTGGTGAAACTCACTTAACAATGCTCTTGCTTAGCACCCCTTTTCACACGGGTGACCGTGGCAACATCCCATGGTTAAGTGACCGAAGTTCAGACGGTTGGCAACTGAATCATATTTATGACGGTCGCAGTGTCCCGGCGGGGGTCACGTGATCCCATTTTGTGACCACCTGACAAGCAAAGTCAACAGGGAAGCCGGATTCGCTTAACGACTGTGTCACTCACTTAACAACTGCAGGGATTCACTTAACAACTGTGGCAAGGAAGGCTGTAAAATGTGGGTGGGGAAACTCACTTAATAATTGTCTCTCATAGCCACAGAAACTTTGAGTCCATTGTGGTCGTAAGTCGAGGACTACCTGTGACTTCGCACTAGTGTGTGGTGTGAAGAGAGCCACAGGAGAGGGCGTCATTTAAATTGCATCTCGCTGATCGATTGACCCGGGAAGCTCCGCATTAGGGCCGAGACTTTTATGATTGCCAAATATAAAAAATGTGCTTGATATTCTTATTGCATGCCCTCTAAACACACAATCTCATTTCATTGTTTTATGGCCCTGGTTTATTTCTTCTCGTGTTTGCTATAAATTAGTAATGGAGAAGTCTGGTGGAGGTTTTTTTTTTCTCTCTCTCTCTCTCTTAAAGGGGTTACAAGAAATGAATGAGGAATTGGCGAGAGAGGGAGAGAGAGAGAGAGAGAGAGACAGACAGACAGACTGACAGACAGACATAGAGAAAAAGAAAGAGACAGTCAGAAAGAGAAAGAGAGAAAGAGAGAGACAAAGGAAGAGAGAAAGAGACAGACAAAAAGAAAGAGAGGAGAGAGAGAGAGAAAGAGGAAGAGAAAAAGAGATGGAGAGAGACAGAGAGAAAGAGAGAGAAAGAGGGAAAGGGAGAGAGACAGACAGAGAACAAGAAAGAGAGAGACAGAGAGAGAAAGAGAGAGAAAGAGGAAGAGAGAAAGAGATGGAGAGAGATAGAGAGAAAGAGACCGAGAGAGGGAAAGGGAGACAGACAGACAGAGAACAAGAAAGAGAGAGACAGAGAGAAAGAGAGAGACAGAGGAAGAGCGAAAGGGAAAAAGAGAGAGGAGGGGAGGGAGAAAGAGAGAGAAATAAAGAGAGACAGAGAGAGGGAGGGAGGGGGAGAGAAAGAGACAGAGAGAGGGAGAGAAAGAGAGAGACAGAGGAAGAGCAAAAAAGAAAAAGAGGGGGGGAGGGAAAAAAGAGAAAAATAGAGAGAGACAGAGACAGAGAGTGGGGGAGGGGGGAGGAGAGAGAAAGAGACAGAGAGAGGGAAAGGGAGAGAAAGACAGACAGAGAACAAGAAAGAGAAAAAGAGAGAGACAGAGGAAGAGCGAAAGGGAAAAAGGGAGAGAGGGAGGGGGAGGGAGAAAGAGAGAAAATAAAGAGAGAGACAGAGAGAGGAGGGTCGAGAGAGAGAGAGACAGAGAGAGGAAAAGGGAGAGAAAGACAGACAGAGAACAAGACAGAGAGAGACAGAGAGAGACAGAGGAAGAGCGAAAAGGAAAAAGGGAGAGAGGGAGGGAGAAAGAGAGAAAATAAAGAGAGAGACAGAAAGAGAGAGAGAGAGAGGAGGGTGGATAGAGAAAGAGACAGAGAGGGAAAGGGTGAGAAAGACAGAGAACAAGAAAGAGAGAGACAGAAAGAGACAGAGGAAGAGCGAAAGGGAAAAAGGGAAAGGGAGGGAGAAAGAGAGAAAATAAAAAGAGAGAGACAAAGAGGGAGGGAGAGAGAAAGAGACACAGAAAAAGAAAGAGGGAGACAGACAGAAAGAGAGAGAGAGAGACAGAGGTAAAGAGACAGAGAGGGAAAGACACAGAGAGAAGAAAGACAGACAGAGCCAGAGTGAGAAATAGTGAGAGAGACAGCGACTGAGAGGTGGGGGGAGAAAATGGGAGAGAGATAGGGAGAGGGCGGGAGAGAGAAAGAGAGAAAGAGAGAGAGGGGGAAAGAGAGAGAGACAGAGATAAAGAGACAGAGAGGGAGAGAAAGGGAGAGAGAGGGAGAGGAAGAGAAAGAGAGGGGGAAAGGCTTTATAAATAGGAATGGGGATCCTATTGCATAGGTCTCAGCCCCATAAAATAGGACAAAATTAGCTCTCCAGGGAAGCTAAAACTCCTTTGATTGTGATTTGCTTCATAACGAAATGAAGCTTTACCTGCCCTCCCGGTGAATCAGGGCGGTGTTGTCTGAGCTGCTTCTGAATGGCTGTTCGGTGTCGGCAGCCACAACTGTGCAATCAAAACCCACCACTTTGTACGCTGACATGACAGGAAACTTCACAAAGGCCGAGTGGAGAATCACACACACACACACAAAAAAACCCTCAGTAATTGGTGGCTGACTTACATTGTTCAAGAATGTAAGCTCCGTCTCCTTCTCCTCCCCCCCTTCCTTTCTTCTCTTTCTCCTCTCCCTCATTCTCCTTCTTCTTCTTCTTTTCCTCCTCCTGGTCCTCCCGTGGTACCTTGCTCAACAGTAGTAACTGTGAGAGGGGTCTTGGAGTCCTAGTGGATAACCATTTAAATAGGAGCCAGCTGTGTGCAGCAGCTGCCAAAAAAGCCAACACAGTTCTAGGCTGCATAAACAGAGGGAGAGGATCAAGATCACATGAAGGGTTAATACCACTTTATAAGGCCTTGGTATGGCCACACTTGGAATACGGCATCCAGTTTTGGTCTCCACGATGTAGAAAAGATGTGGAGACTCTGGAAAGAGTGCAGAGAAGAGCAACAAAGAGGATTAGGGCAATTGGAGGCTCAAACATACAATGAACGGTTGCAGGAACTGGGTATGTCTAGTTTAATAGAAAGAAGGACTAGGGGAGACATGATAGCAGTCTTCCAATATCTCAGGGGCTGCCACAAAGAAGAGGGAGTCAAACTATTCTCCAAGGCACCTGAGGGTAGAACAAGAAGCAATGGGTGGAAACTAATCAAGGAGAGAAGCAACTTAGAACTGAGGAGAAATTTCCTGACAATGAGAACAATTAACCAACCAGCGGAACTACCCACCTCCAGAAGTTGTGATAGCAATAGCAATAGCAGTTAGACTTATATACCACTTCATAGGGCTTTCAGCCCTCTCTAAGCGGCTTACAGAGTCAGCATATCGCCCCCACAGTCTGGGTCCTCATTTCACTCACCTCGGAAGGATGGAAGGCTGAGTCAACCTTGAGCCGGTGAGATTTGAACCGCTGAACTGCAGATAGCAATCAGCTGAAGTGGCCTGCAGTACTGCACTCTAACCACTGCGCCACCTCGGCTCTCTCTGAGTGCTCCAACACTGGACGTTTTTAAGAGGATGTTGGTTAACCATTTGTCTGAAATGGCATCGTCTCCTGTTCAAGTAGGGGGTTGGATTAGAAGACCTCCAAGATCCCATCCCTTCTGTTATCCATGCTCCTTCTCCTCCTTCTCCTTATCTTCTTTCTCTTTCTCTCCTCCCTCTCTCTGTCTTTTTCCTTCTGTCTCTGTCTCCTTCCTTCCTTCCTTCCTTCCTTCCTTCCTTTCTTCTTCCTCCTCCTCCCTCTCCTTCCCAATCGGAATGAAATCCATATCAACCGAAGATGCCACCAACCTCAAATCTCCTGATAATGTTATGAGAAAAGCGGGCAACGGTGTTAAACGGGGGATCAACTCGGCTAACGGAAAGGCCTCACTAACCGGTGGAAAAGATCACCAATTCCGTCGGCAAGGGCTGCCTTCAATGAAGAGAAATTGGATAATGGTGCAGGGAGGGGAAAGCTCAGGGACTGGCAGGTTGCAGGAACCGAAAACCTCTTATTTCAAGATGTTTTTCGCCCCCTCCTCATTGGCCAGCAGGCTGCAGAAAAAACGACACCGTGAGAATTAAACATGGTCCTTAACCACTAAATTTGAGTCCCAGCTGGAAAAAAAAATGCAAAAGAATAATAAACTCGGGCAACGTAATGTGTTGCTTCGTGGACCAGCCGAAATCCATATTACATATTATACCTCCCGCTTATTCTTGCTTTCCTTGATGTTGAGTTGTTAAATTACACATTGTTTTACTCTGAGTCCAAGGAAGGTGGTGTTAGAAAGATCAGTAGGCAAGGGGGAGGGGGAGCTTTCGATGGGAAGGATTTGGAGAAAAAAAAATATTGAATAACATCCTGGATTTGCATTGTACTTCAGGGGGTCTCTGAGGCATATTAGCCATCTCCAGATTCATGATATCCTGGCTTGCATTCAAGAGCATGCACAGCAGAGGTGGGTTCCTACCAGTTCGCACCAGTTCGGTAGAACCGGTTCGTCAAATCTACCGAACTGGTTAGAAGAGGTTCCACCAGTGGACCCGGAAAACAGGCCACACCTACAGAAGAGGTTCCAAAAAATTTTGAAACCCACCACTGACACACACACGCACACACACAAACAGACACAAACAGACAGAATCACACAGAGAGAGAAAGAGAGAGAAAGAAAGGAAGAAAGAATTAAATAAAAAAAGAAAGAAAAAGTGAGAGAGAGATGAAAGAAAAAAAGAAAAAAGGGACAGAGAGACAAAAGGAAGGAAAGAGAGAGAGAGGGAGGGAGAGAAAGAAAACACATGGCTGGCAAGCCACTCCCACCAGGTCACATGGCTGGTAAGCCACTCCCACAAAGGAGGCCACACCCACAGAGTAGGTTCGAAAAATTTTTGAAACCCACCACTGATGCACAGGGTTGGCCTTAAACAGGGTTTGAGGCAGGTGGGTGTGAAGAAGGATGCTATTGTCCCACAGAAAGAAGGCATGAGGATGGAACTGGGAGGGAAATTTAACATGACAAGGGTGGGCAGAAGGAGAAGATTGAAAAAGTTGTGGTTGGATGGAAGTAGGCAAGATCTCAGGGTGGAACCGGGGGAGGGAATTAAGAGGGAAGGAGTGGAGAGAAGAAGATTGAGAAGGTTGAGTTGGATGGAAGTAGACAAGGTCTTCAGGATGGAAAAATGAAGAGAGAAGGGTTGGAGAGAAGATTGAGAAGGCTGTGGTTGGATGGAAGTAGACAAGATCTCAGAATGGGGAAAAAATGAAGTGGGAAAGCACGGAGAGAAGATGATTGAGAAGGTTATGGTTGGATGGGAGTAGACAAGGATGGAACTGGGGAGATTTAAGAGGGAAGGAGTGGAGAGGAGAAGGTTGAGAAGTTGTGGTTGGATGGAAGGAGACAAGGTCTTCAGGATGGAACTGGGGTGGAAATTAAGAGGGAAATAGACAAAGTCTTCAGGATGAAAAATGGAGAGGAAAAGGTTGATAAGTTGTGGCTGGGTGGAAGTAGACAAGATCTCAGGGTAGGTGAAAATAAGAGGGAAAATATGGAAAGAAGAAGATTGAGAAGGTTGAGTTGGATGGAAGTAGACAAGATCTCAGAATGGGGGAAATGAAGTGGGAAAGCATGGAGAGAAGATGATTGAGAAGGTTATGGTTGGATGGAAGTAGACAAGGTCTGCAGGATGGAACAGAGGGGAAAATTGAGAGTGAAGTGGTGGACAGAAGGAGATTGAGAAGGTTATAGTTTGATGGAAGTAGACAAGGATGGAAGTTGGAGGGGGGGTTAAGAGGGAAGGAGTGGAGAGGAGAAGATTGAGAAGTTGTGGTTGGATGAAAGTAGACAAGGTCTTCAGGAAGGAACTGGGGTGGAAATTAAGATGGAAATAGACAAAGTCTTCAGGATGAAAAATGTAGAGGAAAGTTTTGCAGAGAAGATTAAGAAGAGGCTGGGCAGCCATTGGTCTCAAATTGTATAAGGCTTCTCACTTGAGCAGGGGGTGGGGATAGATGACCTCCAAGATCCCTTCCAGCTCTGATTACATATGATTGATTGATAGAAAGAAAGATTAGATTAGATTAGATGGTGAGTGAGACCTAGCCGAACACACACACACACACGGCTCAACTGATAAGAGAGGAGAGCTTGTAAAAACAGCCCAGGTTTGAATCCCAGTAAGGGTATGGCTAGCTGATGAGAGCTAAATAGTTTGAAATAGAGTGTATGGAGTGCTAGCTTTGTTTCAGTAAGTATGATTGATTGGATGTGTGGCTGTATCATGATTGGTAGATGGGTGCTGATTGGTGCTGGCTGTGGGTCCATTGTTGTTTCATGTTGTAACGGCCTGGGTAGTGGATTGGGCTCGTTTGTTGATTAGGGCTGGTTTCCAGATGTCTGGTAGGTGGGAGGTATCATCATGTTTATTCATATTGTATAAAGCAAATAAAGAAACAACCCCACAACAGAATAGTGTCTATATATGTCTGTCTGTCTGTCTGTCTGTCTGTATGTATGTATGTATGTATGTATGTATGTATTATGTATGTGTGTGTGTGTATGTATGTGTGTATATATATAGTAGGAGACTAATATATATATACACACACATACATATACATATATTTGTGTGTGTGTGTGTGTGTGTGTGTGTGTGTGTGTGTGTGTGTGTTTATTTGTGCTGATAAATAAATAAAGGAAGACTAGTATAGATCTATTTCAAGCTACTTAGCTCTCATCAGCTAGCCATACCATTACTGGGATTCGAACCTGTGATGTATTGCATCTTAGGCAAACGACTTAGCCATTATGCCACAGGTCTCCTCCTTATCAGCTGAAGCCAGGGAAGAAGGTATATATTTAGTGTCACAACCCACAGCTGATAAGGAGGAGACCTGTGGCATAATGGCTAAGTCGTTTGCCTAAGATGCAATACATCACAGGTTCGAATCCCAGTAAGGATATGGCTAGCTGATGAGAGCTAAGTAGCTTGAAATAGATCTATGCTAGTCTTCCTTTATTTATTTATCAGCACAAATAAAACACAAATATAACAAAGGCAACAGTAAAAATATTGGGTTTTTGTCGTGATGGACTCTTGTGACGAGCCGATTGACAGATGATGGAAGCAGTTAGCTTCCTCCCATAATTGGAGCTTACCAGGGGTTGTGACACTATATATATATAGATAGATAGATAGATAGATAGATAGATAGATAGATAGATAGATAGAGAGAGAGAGAGAGAGAGAGAGACAGAGACAGAGACAGAGAGAGAGAGAGAGAGACAGAGACAGAGAGAGCGCAATAGCAATAGCTATATACCGCTTCATAGGGCTTTCAGCCCTCTCTAAGCAGTTTACAGAGTCAGCATATCGCCCCCAACAACAATCCTGGTCCTCATTTTACCCACCTCGGAAGGATGGAAGGCTGAGTCAACCCTGAGCCGGTGAGATTTGAACAGCCGAACTGCTGAACTGCAGTCAGCTGAAGTAGCCTGCAGTGCTGCATTTAACCATTGCACCACCTCGGCTCTCTATATATATTGCATTTATGCTGATAAATAAATAAAGGGAGACTAGTATAGATCTATTTCAAGCTATTTAGCTCTCATCAGCTAGCCATACCCTTACTGGGAATCGAACCTGGGCTGTATTACATATCAGGCAGTTATATTAGCCACTAAGCCACAGGCTCTCTTCCTTTATCAGCTCTCTCTCTCTCTGTGTGTGTGTGTGTGTGTGTGTGTGTGTGTGTGTGTGTGTGTTGCATTTGTGCTGATAAATAAATAAAGGGAGACTAGTATAGATCTATTTCAAGCTATTTAGCTCTCATCAGCTAGCCATACCCTTACTGGGAATCGAACCGAATATATGTATGTATGTAGATGTGTGTGTGTCTGTGTGCATAAAAATAATGGGTTGCAAATAAGGGACATCTGCAGGGAAGGAGCGATGCAGACAGTGCAAGATAACAACTGCAAAGCCGCCCCTGCTTTCTTGAAGATTTACACACACACACACACACACACACACACACACACACACACCCCTGAAACTTCTGTCTGCCAGGATAAAAGATACCGAGCGTTACGGCAAACGGTGTGGGAGGAAGCGAGCGTTATCTAAGATTCCTTCCTTCCCTTTCCTCTTTTCTTCTTTTCTTCTTTGTCCTTCTTCTACTCGCTGTCGGGGCATCGCACAATAGCAGCCTGCCTGACATCCCACCCCCCCAAAAGGATAGAGCATGTTGGCCAGGGATGTAATTAAGAAAAACAGAGGAAGAAGGACAAGATAGATGCTGGAGCACCAGTCGTGGACAAGAGATGGACCACGATGCTCTCAACATTTCAGAAATGGTTTTGTATTGTAGAAAGTTAGCCCCACACCGCACCTTTCCTAGGAGAATGAAATATTTTGAGGAATACTTTTTAAAAAGCAGGCTAAAATATTTCCCCTAAAAGAGAAATTTAAAAAAAAAACTTAAGGGAGACAGAAACTCAGAGCTTCAGCTCCTGCCCCCAGCAGATATTTGGTGCCCATTGAGAAGGACTTGGCCAGCCTATCTACAAGACAATTAGACCTTCAGCTCCAGGGGGATGGGATTAAGACATGACCCTCCAGGACATAATAGGATCGAACCACTAAGAGTTCACTACATTGCGCAATCTCCTAAGGACATTGCATTACCCCTGGCAAACTTCAACCAAACGTAGCTCAGACAAACATGACCCTTACATGGCCCCATGGGAATCTGACAACAGCCAATGTATATATTCAGAAAAATACACAAAGGCGTTGTATATGTAATATAACATGTGTTGGTAGTAGCAAGAATTGTATTTGCCCAATATTGGGAAAATGAGGGAACCCCTACAGATGAAAGCATAATTAAAAATGTGCGGAAATGGATAGGTTAACATTAAATATAAAGGATAAAGAGGCTACGGATACCTCAGACAAACATGACCCTTACATGGCTCCATGGGAGCCTGACGACAGCCAATAGAATACATGATCTTGCACAGCAACAGGAATCTCAAGGGCAAAGCCCGAGAGAAGGTATAAATAACCCCCACTCTCAACTCCATGTGGTCAGCTGCCCAGAACCATGTGCTTGGTGGTTCTGCTTCATCATTAAACCATCTTTCCTTTTTTATTTTTTTTTATTTTAAACACATAAACACATCAACAAAAACAAAGACATGACTTAAAACAACATAGGAACAAGAAGTTCCGTCCGTATATCATACAGCAGTTCCGTATCGGTTTCTTTGCAGTTAGTGTTTTCCCTTCTATACCTTTCTATCTTGCATTCATGGTCCCCTTATTCGTTATCCATTTTTATGTACAATTCTATATTTATTTATACTTAGCTATTTATAACCAGATATTATTTACCTATATTGTGCTTTATATTTTTACTGTCATTTATTCTCTTACATACAGTTATAGGTATACATTCACATAGTTATTCTTTTTCTTTGCCATTCTTATACTATTGTTATTCCATTTAAAAGGTTATAAGGTACAGTTTGGATTGCTTTGGTTACCATCCCTAGCACCTGCTGTGACACCACCTTATTTTCTCTTTCTTTTCTTTTCTCCCTCCCTTCCTTCTCTCCTTCCTTCCTTCCTTCCTCCTCTCCTTCCCCTTCCTTCTTCCCTTACCTCTCCCCTATTCCTACCCTCTCTCTTCCCCTTCCCTTTCTCTCCCTTCCACCCTCCTCTCCTTCTCTTTCTCTCCCTTCCACCATCTTTCCAATCAGCCTCCAAGCCTCCATTTTGTCTCCAGTGCCTTTCTCCCAGTTTGGAACTGAACCAGATGGATATTTCATCCCACAATATCAAATCAGATATCCGGATGATGTTGTATTAATCTTGACGTTCGCTGCTTTCAAAATGTGTCCTTGCACCTGGTTCGAGTTCTGTTCAAGGAACTCCACGCCAGAGGTCCTGTAATTGGGCTCCAGGAAGGCAGAATGGTTTGAGGGATAACTGGAGGAAAGGAAACTGGGACAAGGGAGAAGATGCTACACATATTGTTTTGAATAAAAAAAAACAGCAGCTGCACATTTTTAAAAACCTACATTATTTTAAAATGCATTAAAAAATAAAAGAAAAAAACCCAGCACACTTACCAGCAGGCAGAAACTCCAAGTCAATCCAAAATGATATAGATGTTAATACAAAGAACTGAGCAAATTGAAACTTTCCCACCATTTTGGAGGAGTCCTCCAACCTCCGTGCCCCTCCCCTCTGGAAAATCCAGGAAGTAACACTGACGACCTCTCTAGCCATTTCCTGCAGCTCTGTGGTACTAGATCATTTTTTTCTTATAAAATGAGGTAAACGCAACGCGGCGTGGGGGGGATCCGTTTTGTTGCTTTAACGTTTTAATATCTTCAATGAAAGTACTGAGACAGAGAGAGAGGGATTAGACAGGGTGTCTTGCCCCGGTTAGGATTTCTTAAGCAAATCCACTGGGCTTTCAACATGAAGCCAGAAAATCGGGACTTTTTTAAAAGGCAGAGGGACGCGGGAAAAATTGTTATAAAGCGTGCTTGTCACGCTGAAATCAGTACGTCTGGTTACCCTATGCTACGGTCCCAGTTGGAAAACTGTTTTTTTTTTTAATTTTATTTTCCAACTGGAACAGCATTGGTCAATTTTAGCAAGTGGACGTCTGGACTTCAACTCGCAGAATTCCCCAGAAGCATAGGTGGAATTCAATTCCCAGAATCCCCTGGTTAGGAAGTAGACTAAATCCAGAATTCCCTAGAGAAGTAGACTTCAACTCCCAGAATTCCCTGACCAGCATCTGTGTACTTCAACTCCCAGAATTCTTAAGAAGGATATGTGGAATTCAATTCCCAGAATTCCCTGGTTAGGAAGTGGACTAGCTCCCAGAATTCCCTAGAAAAGAAGTAGACTTCAACTCCCAGAATTCCCTGACCAGGATCTGTGTACTTCAACTCCCAGAATTCTTAAGAAGGATATGTGGAATTCAATTCCCAGAATTCCCTGGTTAGGAAGTGGACTAGGACTAGTGGACTAGGAAGTGGAAGAGCCGAGGTGGCGCAGTGGTTAAAATGCAGCACTGCAGTTCAGCAGTTTGGCTGTTCAAATCCCACCAGGCTCAAGGTTGACTCAGCCTTCCATCCTTCCGAGGTGGGTAAAATGAGGACCCAGATTGTTGTTGGGGGCAATATGCTGACTCTGTAAACCGCTTAGAGAGGGCTGAAAGCCCTATGAAGCGGTATATAAGCCTAACTATTGCTATTGAGCTCCCAGAATTCCCTAGAAAAGAAGTAGACTTCAACTCCCAGAATTCCCTGACCAGCATCTGTGTACTTCAACTCCCAGAATTCTTAAGAAGGATATGTGGAATTCAATTCCCAGAATTCCCTGGTTAGGAAGTGGACTAACTCCCAGAATTCCCTAGAAAAGAAGTAGACTTCAAATCCCAGAATTCCTTAGCTAGGAATTCCCTAGGTAGCATCTGTGAACTTCCAACTCCCAGAATTCCCCATAAGGATAGGTGGACTTCAGTTCCCAGAATTCTCTAGAAAGATACGTGGACTTCAATCCCCTACCTAGGAAGTAAGACTTCAACTCCCAGAATTCCCTAGCTAGGGAGTGGACTTCAGCTCCTGAATTCTCCAGCCAGTACCCTGTGGACTTCAACTCCCAGAATTCCCAGGCCATCCTCCCACAATAGTGGCTTTTAAACTTCAGAGATCCCCCACCCTACTTTTAAAAATTATGGAAGACCCCCCTCCCCATCTCTGCCCTTCCCCAAGGACACCCCCTCCTCCATTTCCTTCCTGCAAGCCGTTTCGCCCCATTCCTTGCCTTGCTTTCTCATCCTGGTGAATAATTAATTTTCCCATCAGAAGGAAATCTCACCAGCAGCTCCCTGTCCCCTGGCACACATCAGCCTGTCACCGGCCCCTCCCCATAAATCTTTTAAAGCCGCTGAAAAAAGGGAAGGGGCTCGGCTGGAAAGTGAGGAGGGGGGTGTTGATTGTCAGGGGAAGTTGCTACCTGCCTTGATCAAACAAGCTGGCTGCGGAAGGAGAGGAGATGGGGGAGTCATAAATCTCCATCTTTGGGGAATAAATTCTTGTTGGAAATAGGGGAGGGGGCGTGGGAGGGGGCGTGGGAGGGGGCTAGGCAGGCAGTGGATCAGGGTCTTGCCTTGTATCTGCACCCCATCCCCACTCCCCATTTCTCTCTCAGAGAGTCCGATGGGATAGAAATGTCCTTATTCATTTGAGTTTTAATTGTAGCTCTTATTACTTTCTAAAGACACTAGTCCTCAAAAATTTGTGTAGTTAACAACTACAAAGTTAACAACGGGCACTGAAAGAAAGTGACTGAGGACTGTTTTTCGCCCTTTGCAGCAACCCCGTGACCAAAATTGAGACGCTTGGCCACTGAATCATACTTACGACGGTTGCTGTGCCCCAGGGTCACGTGATCCCGTTTTGCGACCATCTGACAAGCCAAGTCGATGGGGAAGCCGGATGCACTTCCACATTCCACATATGAGCCAAGGTGGCGCAGTGGTTAAATGCAGCACTGCAGGCTACTGCTAGATCAGCAGGTCAGCGGTTCAAATCTCACCGGCTCAGGGTTGACTCAGCCTTCCATCCTTCCGAGATGGGTAAAATGAGGACCCAGATTGTTGGGGGCAATATGTTGACTCTCTGTAAACCGCTTAGAGAGGCCTGAAAGGCCTATGAAGCGGTATATAAGTCTACTGCTATTGCTATTCAGCCGTGTGACTAACCTATCAACTCCAGCGATCTACTTAAAAAGGGTAACAAGAAAGGTCGTAAAATGGGGGAAAACTCAATGTCTCACTTAACAACAATAATTTTGGGCTCAATTGGGATTGTAATTTGAGGACAACTTGTAAATCAGGATGACAATCAAACCTAATACAGGAAGTCCTCGACTTATGACCACAATTGAGTCCAAAATTTCTATAGCTAATTGAGAAATCAATCTTTTTTTCAATATCTATCTATCATCTATCTATCTATCTATCTATCTATCTATCTATCTATCTATCTATCTATCTATCTCTATCTATCTATCTATCTATCTATCTATCTATCTATCTATCTATCTATCTATCTCATCTGTGTCTGTTTTTATCTAATCAATCCATGTAATCTATATCTATCTATCTATCTATCTATCTATCTATCTATCTATCTATCTATCTATCTATCTATCTACCTACCTACCTACCTACCTACCTACCTACCTACCTACCTAATCTATATCTATCTATTTATCTATCTATCTAATCAATCCATGTAATGTCTGTCTGTCTGCCTGCCTGCCTGCCTGTCTGCCTGCCTACCTACCTACCTACCTACCTACCTACCTACCTACCTAATCTAATCTAATCTAATCTAATCTAATCTAATCTAATCTATATCTATCTATTTATCTATCTAATCTAATCAATCCATGTAATGTCTGTCTGTCTGTTTCTATCTATCTATCTATCTATCTATCTATCTATCTATCTCATCTGTGTCTGTTTTTATCTAATCAATCCATGTAATCTATATCTATCTATCTATCTATCTATCTATCTATCTATCTATCTATCTATCTATCTACCTACCTACCTACCTACCTACCTACCTACCTACCTACCTACCTAATCTATATCTATCTATTTATCTATCTATCTAATCAATCCATGTAATGTCTGTCTGTCTGCCTGCCTGCCTGCCTGTCTGCCTGCCTACCTACCTACCTACCTACCTACCTACCTACCTACCTACCTACCTAATCTAATCTAATCTAATCTAATCTAATCTAATCTAATCTATATCTATCTATTTATCTATCTAATCTAATCAATCCATGTAATGTCTGTCTGTCTGTTCTATCTATCTATCTATCTATCTATCTATCTATCTATCTATCTATCTATCTATCTATCTATCTATCTATCTATCTATCGCCCGGTTTGAGCTTTTTTTTATTTTTATTTTTATTTTGGGGGTGGGGGGTGGGGGTAGGTGAGCGGCTCAAATTAATATTTCTGCCAGAAATCTAAACAACAGAGAAAAAAACAGCACCAATGTATCTACATCTACATCTACATCTACATCTACATCTACATCTACATCTACATCCATCCATCCATCCATCCATCCATCCATCCATCCATCCATCTCTATCCTATATCTACCTACTTACCTATCTTCTTTCTCTCTCTCTCCCTCTCTCTCTCTTTCTCTTCATCTTTTCTACCTACTCACTTCCAGAACTGAAGAAGCTTCTTGGACGAGAAGCAAAATGTCTTCAACGAAAGAACACCCCTGTTTTTCATCCCTGTAGGCTTTTAATGTAGAGAGCAGTGGAGTCCGACTTGATTTCATTGAGAGCCGCATCAGGATTGTGTTGGACCATGTGGGGGGGGGCAGGGTTGGCATGGCCAGCTCGACATAACTCATGCCAGGGGGTGCCCGTGGCGGCCCAAGTGCTCTGCCAGCGAAAATGGGCTCCCGAGCTCCATTTCGGTTGCGACGTCCTCCTGAAACAGGCCGATCCTTCGCTGTTTCCAGGGCAGCCCCCGGGCCAGATCTAAGCACCCCGCGGGCCGAATCCGGCCGCCGGGCCTTGAGTTTGACAGCGCTGATGGTAGAGCCTTTTGTCTGCAACGGTAGAGGGTCTCCTGCTTGAGCGGGGGGTTGGGGGGTTGGACTAGAAGACCTCCATAGTCCCTTCCCGCTCGATTCCGATCTAATCAAAAATCCAGTCGCCTTTTGAAAGCCTGAATGGCTGTGAACCTCGGCGGACATTTTTCACTTTGTGTGTGGATTTTGTACAGTGTTAATTGCTGCGTTTTCCAAAGCGTGTGTCTTGCAGCCAAAGGGCTCCCTGGAAACCAGGAGCTGTGTATAGTGCGCGCCACCCCCCCCCCACCCCATCCCCACCAAACACCACCCCCCCCCCGGCAGGAATATTTATCATCAAAAAGTTCAAACAAGATTCAAAAAGCCTTTGAAGTCTCCCCTCCCCGTCCCCGCGTGCCCCTCCCTCTCTCTCCCTCGCCTTGCGAGAATCATCCTTAAAGTCTCCAAAGACCGTTTTACGGCAAAGTAAATATGACAGGAGGATGTGTGACTCTCGGGGAAATTAATTATGTATTCAGATGCAAATATTGCAATGGGGGGAGAGAGAGAGAGAGAGAGGGAGAAATATGCAAATCCCCAAGTCTTGGATGATGGGGGGGGGAAAAAGCAGAAGGAAAAAGAACTCCTTGTCCCCCCCCCAAAAAAAAATTCAAAAGAGTTTTCCCCCCCACTCTCATCCCAGGCTGAGTCTGCCTGGTGTGACGGACCCAAATTGGGCCAGACGTCCCTGCCAAGACCACCCTGGCACACTAACGGGCATCTCGGTGTGGTTTGACGCCTGCCAAGGTATGGGGTGCCAGAACCGAGGGGGGAGGAAGGCGTGAAAACAAGGGGAGCTTGAGCATGGCACAATCAGGGATGGGGAGGGGTTTTTAAGCCCATCTGATTGGCCACATGAGTTGTGGTGGCGCAGTGGTGAGAGTGCAGTACTGCAGGCTACTTCAGCTGACTGCCAGCCGCAGTTCGGCAGTTCAAACCTCACAGACTCAAGGTTGACTCAGCCTTCCGTCCTTCCGAGGTGGGTAAAATGAGGACCCAGATTGTTTGGGGGCAAGAGGCCGACTCTGTAAACCCGCTTAGAAAGGGCTGTAAAGCACTATGAAGTGGCGTATAAGTCTAAGAGCTATTGCTATTCTCTCCCTCCTTCCCTCCCTCTCTCTTTCCTTCGTTCCCTTTTCTTTCTACCTTTCTTCCCTTCCCTCTGCTCTATCCTTCCTTCCCTTTTTCCCTCCCTCTTTTTCTTTCTCTCCTGCTCCCACCACCTCTCATTCTCCTTCTCTTTTTCTCTGCCTTTCCTTCCTCCCTTTTTCTTTCTCCTTTTCTTTCTTTCTCTTCCTCCCTCCCTCCCTCCCTTTCTCTTGCGAAAGTGGGTAGAATGCAGCATTGCAGGCTAACTCTAGCGACTGCTAGGGGTTCGATGCTGACTGGCTCAAGGTTGACTCAGCCTCCCATCCTTCCGAGGTGGGTAAAATGAGGATTCAGATTGTTGGGGGCAGGATGCTGACTCTGTAAACTGCTTAGAGAGGGCTGTAAAAGCCCTGGGAAGTGCTAAGTTTAAATGCTATTGCCCTTCCTTCCATCCATCCATCCATGGTTAGAATGCAGTATTGCAGGCTGACTCTGCCCACAGTCAGGAGTTCGATTGAAGGTTGACTCAGCCTTCCGTCCTTCCGAAATAGGTAAAATGAGGACCCACATTTGTTGGGGGCAATATGCTTACTCTGTAAACCGCTTAGAGAGGGCTGTGAAAGCACTATGAAGCGGTATACAAGTCTATTGCTAAGTGGGAAGGAAAGGAAGGAAGGAAGGAAGGAAGGAAGGAAGGAAGGAAGAGAGGGAAGGAAGGAAGGAAGGAAGGAAGGAAGGAAGGAAGGAAGGCTGTGGTGGCACAGTGGTTAGAATACAGTATTGCAGGCTGACTCTGCCAACTGCCAGGGGTTCGATCCTGACTGGTTCAAGGTTGACTCAGCCTCCCATCCTTCCGAGGTGAGTAAAATGAGGATTCTGATTGTTGGGGGCAAGAGGCTGATTCTGTAAACTGCTTAGAGAGGGCTGTAAAAGCACTATGAAGCGGTATACAAGTCTATTGCTAAGTGGGAAGGAAGGAAGGAAGGAAGGAAGGAAGGAAGGAAGGAAGGAAGGAAGGAAGGAAGGAAGGAAGGAAGGAAGGAAGGCTGTGGTGGCGCAGTGGTTAGAATACAGTATTGCAGGCTGACTCTGCCAACTGCCAGGAGTTTGATCCTGACTGGCTCAGCCTTCCATCCTTCCGAGGTGGGTAAAATGAGGATTCTGATTGTTGGGGGCAAGAGGCTGACTATGTAAACCGCTTAGAGAGGGCTGTAAAGCACCGTGAAGCGGTATATAAGTCGAAGCGCTATTGCTGTTTCCCACACCTGAGGAACCTGATTGATTAGAGAGGTGGACTACCCCATCTTGGGGGGTGGGGTGTATGGTTCTGGTAGTACTGGATTATGTGAGCAGGTAGGAGTCATGGGGAGGGGGCTCATTTGTATCATGATGCCAGTATATGAATGATAGCAGGAGGCATGGAAGATTATGTGCCTTTTCTTCTTCTGCGGGTATCTTTCCTTCCTTCCTTCCTTCCTTCCTACCTACCTACCTACCTCCCTACCTACCTCCCTACCTACAATACAATAGCAGAGTTGGAAGGGACCTTGGGGGTCTTCTAGTCCAACCCCCTGCCTAGGCAGGAAACTCTATACCATTTCAGACAAATGGCTATTCAACATCTTCTTAAAGACTTCCAGTGTTGGGGCATTCACAACTTCTGGAGGCAACTTCTGTTCCGCTGGTTAATTGTTCTCACTGTCAGAAAATTTCTCCTCAGTTTATAGCAATAGCAATAGCAGTAGACTTATATACTGCTTCATAGGCCTTACAGGCCTCTCTAAGCGGTTTACAGAGAGTCAGCATATTGCCCCCAACAATTTGGGTCCTCATTTTACCCACCTCGGAAGGATGGAAGGCTGAGTCAACCCTGAGCCGGTGAGATTTGAACCGCTGACCTGCTGATCTAGCAGTAGCCTGCAGTGCTGCATTTAACCACTGCGCCACCTTGGCTCCTAAGTTGCTTCTCTCCTGGATTAGTTTCCACCCATTGCTTCTCGTTCTACCCTCAGGTGCCTTGGAGAATAGTTTGACTCCCTCTTCTTTGTGGCAGCCCCTGAGATATTGGAAGGCTGCTATCATGTCTCCCCTAGTCTTCATTAAACTAGACAAACCCAGTTCCTGCAACCGTTCTTCATATGTTTTAGGCTCCAGTCCTCTAATCCTCTTTGTTGCTCTTCTCTGCACTCTTTCTAGAGTCTCCACATCTTTTCTACATCGTGGCGACCAAAACTGAATGCCGGATTCCAAGTGTGGCCTTACCAAGGCCTTATAAAGTTCATGTGTGCATTAACACTCCATGTGATCTTGATTCTATCCCTCTGTTGATGCAGCCTAGAACTGTGTTGGCTTTTTTGGCAGCTGCTGCACACGGCTGGCTCCTATTTAAATGGTTGTCCACTAGGACTTCCAAGATCCCTCTCACAGTTACTACTGTTGAGCAAGGTACCACCTATACTGTACCTGTGCATTTTGTTTTTCTTGCCTAAATGTAGAACCTTACTCCTTCTTAACTTCCTTCCTTCCTTCCTTTCTTCTGTAGGAAGTTAGCAGTGGTTAGGGTGCAGTACTGCATGCCACTTCAGCTGACTGTTATCTGCAGTTCAGCGGTTCTAATCTCACCGGCTCAAGGTTGACTCAGCCTTCCATCCTTCCGAGGTGGGTGAAATGAGGACCCAGATTGTTGGGGGCGATATGCTGACTCTGTAAACCGCTTAGAGAGAGCTGGAAGCCCTATGAAGCGGTATATAAGTCTAACTGCTATTGCTATTGCTACCCCTCTCCTAGGAAAATGGGATATTTTAGGAAATATTAAAAAGGGCAGAGTATTTCTCCTAAAAAGAGAAGTAGAGACTCAAAGGCAGAAATTCAGCCCCGCTACCTTTGTCAATTGGCCATTAAGGTCTGAGCCAGTCTATTCTACATAACAAAGACCTACCCCATTTCGTTGCCTTTCATTGCACCACCCACCAAGTTTCAACCAAACCTAGCACACAGGCAACCTACAGAGTTAGCTCTGACCTCTGACAGCAACCAATCAGGATACTCTTCCTGTGCCCCAGGAAGTTCAAAGCCCAGAGAGGACACAAAACACCTGGGCTCTCAGCATCTCTTCCCTCCAAGGCATGAGATCCTGTCTACCATTAAACCGTCTTTCCGCACAGCCTCCATGTTTCCAGAGTCTTTTCCCCCACTTGGAAGGGAGAAGTCCAGATGTCCCCCATTTCTCTGTTGGAAGAAATGTCTTTCTGGGTTCAGCTCCAAGCGCAATGGAAAAATACCGGTCCCGATTTTCAGTCGTCATTTGAGAACTATCTCCTATATCTGTGCAATGTCTTAGCGCTCGGAGCCTCTTCTCTTTCTCGGAGACAGGCACAGAGTTTGGCATCCACACAACCCTCTTCCCCAAACCTCCTTTTGGACATCTGTTTTTTCCCAGGCCCCCAAAAGCCGCAGCGTCTGGCCAGCACGAGAGACAAATAGCCTGGACAGATTTGGCCCAGGAAAGATCGTCCATTGTGGAAGATCTTTCACGCGTGGTTAACTCCGGAACCTGATCGGAAAGCGGGAGTAGTAAAAAAAAAAAAAAAAAGGTGGGTGGGTGGGAGAAGGACATTTGCCTCCCCCCCCAAAAAAAAGAATGTAACGCAGGCAACCAGGACAGATGCCAGTCGGTTTCTGGACTCGATTTTCACGCCGGGCATGATCCTAATCCCAATAAACTAACCAAGGAGAGAAGCAACTTAGAACTAAGGAGAAATTTCCTGACAGTGAGAACAATGAACCAGTGGAACCACCTGCCTCCAGAAGTTGTAAGTGCTCCAACACACTGGAAGTTTTTAAGAAGAAGTTGGATCATCATTTGTCTGAAGTGGTGTAGGCCAGAAGTGGGTTCCTATATCGGTCAATACCAGTTCGCTGTGCACGCGCTTTGCAGAATTTATGATGTTACCTAGTTGGGTCATGGAACGTCTGCAAGAAAACCTTCAAGCTCAGAGAGTACCAAGGACCCCATAAACCTCCCCCCTCCTCCCCCTCCCCTCTTCTAGCTGATTACTGATGATATAACCTAGCTGGGTCATGAAACGTCTGCAAGAACACAACCAAGCTCAGAGAGCAACAAAGGTAAATGTTCCCCTCGCACGTATGTGCCAGTCATTCCTGACTCTAGAGGGCGGGGCTCATGTCCGTTTCAAAGCCGAAGAGCCAGCGCTGTCTGAAGACGTTCTCCGTGGTCATGTGGCCGGCATGACTCAATGCTGAAGGCGCACGGAACACTGTTCCCTTCCCACCAAAGGTGGTCCCTATTTTTCTACTTGCGTTTTTTACATGCTTTAAAATGGTTAGATTGGCAAAAGCTGGGACAAGTAACGGGGATAGATAGATAGATAGATAGATAGATAGATAGATAGATAGATAGATAGATAGATAGATAGATAGATAGATAGATAGATAGATAGATAGATAGATATGGATGGAAAGAAGGAAGGAAGAGAGAGAGAGAGAGAGAGAGAGAGAGAGAGGGAGAGAGAGAGAGAGATGTTGTGGCCCAGCAGGAGCCATTGGAGCTGCAAACAGACTTCGACAGCCAGGGGCCCTATGAGTCGGCTCTGGAAGATGTGGAGGACCCTGGACAGGGTTCAGACTCCAAGCAGGGACCAGAGAGGCTGGTTGGCCACCAGGAGGCGCCTGAGGCATGGAGCAGTGGTGAAAGCCAAAGGGAGTTTGTCCCTGACCTCAGGCCCTGGAGCAGTGGGGAGGAGCTAAGGGGACCAACAGGCAAAGGCGGGCAGATAAGCGCCGACAGCAACTACACAGATACAGAAGACTATTGGACCCAAGCGGTTGTAATTAGGCTCCTCCCAAGAGAGTATATAAGGAGAGACTTTGGAAGGAGGCTGTTTGCAGGATTCAACTAATATACCAACGCTGGAGAAGCTCTTGGAAGTCTGGATTGCTGCCAAAGTCTTGTCAGTGTATTAATTTACTGTGAATAAATTGTCTAGCAGTAATCTTGGGTTGGAGTGCCTCGGCATACGGAGGGGGGAGGGTCAGAACAGATATAGATATAGATGATATAGATATAGATATAGATATAGATATAGATATAGATACAGATACAGATACAGATACAGATACAGATACAGATACAGATACAGATATAGATATAGATATAGATATAGATAAATTGGTGCTGTTTTTTTCTGTGTTGTTCAGGTTTCTGGTAGAAATATTAATTTAAACCGCTCACTAGGGCCAAGGTGGCGCAGTGGTTAAATGCAGCACTGCAGGCTACTGCTAGATCAGCAGTTCAGCGGTTCAAATCTCACCGGCTCAGGGTTGACTCAGCCTTCCATCCTTCCGAGGTGGGTAAAATGAGGACCCAGATTGTTGGGGGCAATATGCTGACTCTGTAAACTGCTTAGAGAGGGCTGAAAGCCCTATGAAGCGGTATATAAGTCTACTGCTATTGCTATTGCTATTACTTCCCCCCACGCCCCAAAATAAAACTAAGAACACATTTAAGCAGGAACACGATTGGCTTCATATATATATGAATATATATATATATATATATATATATATATATATATATATATATATATATATATATATATATATATATATATATATATATATATATATATATATATATATATATATATATATATATATATATATATATATATATAATTTTGATGACTTGTGATTGGCATCCGCCGTGTGGGCTGGTTACCCTGGTAAGCCTGCCAGGTCCTTTAAAAGCCTACTTAGCAATAAATTGATGGATGGGTTATTCTTCTGACCCCGCCCATCTGACAGCCGTAGCCCCGCCCCTCATGCATTGAGCCAAGTCAGGATTAGCTTGGCAGAATCTTCCTGCTTGTCAGCACCCAGGCCTGCCTTCGAATGAAGTTTGTCTTTCTTGTTGCTTTAACTAACATTAAACAAGACCTGTCCAATTGTTGGCTGCCTCTCTGCAGCCCCCAAACCTTTGGGGGAGGGAAGATTTGCTGGACGCCTCTGATTTCCAAACAGTAGTATGTTTTCCCAGAGGTGAAAAGATCAAACAAGGAGTTTTTGAAAGAAAGAAACCCAGAGAGTTTTTGTAAAGCATGCTGGCTGGGGAATTCTGGGAGTTGAAGCCCATCTATCTTAAAGTTTGCTGGTGGGGAATTTTGAGAGTGGAAGACCACCCATCTGAAAGCCTGCTGGCTGGGGAATTCTGGGAGTTGAAGTCCATCTCTCTAAAGCATTCTGGCTGGGGAATTCTGGGAGTTGAAGTCCATCCATCTTAAAGCATTCTGTTTGGGAATTCTGGAAGTTGAAGTCCATTTCTCTTAAAGCATTCTGGCTGGGGAATTCTGGCAGTTGAAACCCACCCATCTTAAAGCATTCTGGCTGGGGAATTCTGGGAGTTGAAGTCCATCCATCTAAAAGTCTGCTAGAGCCGAGGTGGTGCAGTGGTTAGGGTGCAGTACTGCAGGCCATTCAGCTGACTGTTATCTGCAGTTCAGCGGTTCTAATCTCACCGGCTCAAGGTTGACTCAGCCTTCCATCCTTCCGAGGTGGGTAAAATGAGGACCCAGACTGTGGGGGCGATATGCTGACTCTGTAAACCGCTTAGAGAGGGCTGAAAGCCCTATGAAGCGGTATATAAGTCTAACTGCTATTGCTAACTGCTATTGCTGGCTAGGGAATTCTGGGAATTGATGTCCACCCATCTTAAAGCATTCTGGCTGGGGAATTCTGGCAGTTGAAGTCCACCCCTCTTAAAGCTGCAGCATCTGAGGAACACTGCAGTAAAAATCAGCCTCCCTTTCCCCATTTGGCTTCCAGGAAGCCACGACAGATACATCCCATCGTGCCAGCTCTCCCTTTGCTCCCCTCCCAGCCAATTGCATAAAGTTGGCACTCCTTTTTCTCCCCCCTGTCTGCGCACGAACCCAATTATACATCTCTCTCCCATGTGCCAGACACCCTTAGCAGCATGGCAGCGATGGGGGAATGAGATAATTAAGGGAGGATGTATGTGGCAGAGATGTGGAAGTGACGAGAAGGAAGCATTAAAGGGTGGGAAACCAGCCTAAAGTGTATTTAAATCATTCCCGGGTAAACAGTAAGTGGGAGTGATTAGCCATTCGTTTTCATTAGCGGAATATTGCAAACGGCTTCCCTTGTCATCGGTGGCTAATAGCCGATGCCCTCGGAGGCCTGGGAAAGAGGTGGATTTCCCCCCTGGGACAGCTCGCCAACTGAACGATCATTCTTAGCAGGGGAGGGAGCTCTGCCTGCCTTTATTTTTGCAGGGAATTCTGCTGAATCGAGAAATTGTTTGGTTGGGAGAAATATCCATGATCTGGTTCAGTTCCAAGTGGGGAGAAAGACACTGGAAACATGGACGCTGCTTGGAAAGATGGTTTTAATGGTGGACAGGACCGCGTGGCTTGAGATCCTGGGCAAAGAAAAAAAGAGAGAGGAGAGAGGGAGAGAGAGGGAGGGAGGGAGGGAGGGAGGGAGGGGGAGGGAGAGAGAGAGAGAGAGAGAGAGAGAGAGAGAGAGAGAGAGAGAGAGAGAGAGAGAGATTGATTTATACCCTCTCTTGGGTATAAGGCTTGGAGCTTCCTGTTCCTGTGGAAGAAATGTACTCTAATTGGTTGTCTGGATAACTTTGTAGTGTCTTTAAGTCCCAAGCTTGGTTGAGTCTTGCTGGGTGATATAACCTCCCCAGGTGCCATGTGGTAGGTGGGAAAAGAGCTAATCTTTACCTTCGTTGGGTTAAGGGTTAGGTGCCTGAGTTTTATGCCCTCTCTGGGCTTTTGTATTTGAGCTTATATTCTGATTGGTTGTCAGACTCCCATGGAGCCATGCAGGGGCAATTCTTAGGCTGTTCTGAGTCCCAGGCTTGGTTGAGCCTTGCAGGGTGATGTAATCTTCCAAGGTGCCATGTGGTGAGATGGGTAGAGGGCTAATCCTACCTTTGTTGGATCTTGGGTGAGGACATTTGCTTATGAATAGAGCTATCCCTCTCTTTATCTCTTGTGCTGACATCTGCTGTGGGCTATTGAGGAGGGTGGGGGCTATTCTCATTATTAAATGTTTTATTTTCCATTTTTCATTTTCATACACTCACATATATACTGTGCATAGCCGGGGCCATACAATATTAAACAATAACCACAGCAATTCCTCTTGTCAACAATACCCCCCAAAATAGAAACCCAATATACCTCTTCCCCTCCCCATACACCTCTTTCTTCCATCCCCCTCCAACTTTCTATCTTCCCTCCATCCTCCTCCTCTACCCCACTTCCCCTCCCCCTCTACCACTCCTCTCTCCCAGTCCACTCCCTCCCTTCCTTCTCACCCTCCCTCCCATCCTCTCTCCCGCCCTCTCTCCCCCTCTTTCTTCTATCCCACTCCTCCTCCCCTTGGTGTATTTCTACTATATGTCAATGCACTCAACTTGTCCTATTTTTACAGAGAAATTAAAGAGAAACAGTATATATGTGGGGGGCTATTAAGAGTAAGTCTGCTTCCTGCCCATGTTTTTCCATTTCTCATCCAGGGAAATATAATATTCTGCCTTTTTAATATTTCCTAGAATATTCCATTCTTCTAGGAGAAGGGTTGGTGTTGTGGCCCAACTGGAGCCGTTGGAGCTGCCGATGGACTCGGATAGCGAGGATCCCTATGAGTCTGCTATGGAAGATGTGGAGGACCCTGGGCAGGGTTCAGACTCAGAGCAGGGACCAGAGAGGCTGGTTGGCCACCAGGAGGCGCCTGAGGCATGGAGCAGTGGGGAAGATCAAAGGGAGTTTGTCCCTGACGCCAGGCAACGGAGGGTGGAGAAACGGAGGCAGCAGTTACAGAGACAGACTCATAAGAGATAACCCAGCCCAGGTGGTTGTGGCTTGGCCCCTCCCAAGAGAGTATATAAGAAGAGACTTTGGGAGGAGTCCTTTTGCAGGACACAACCATTCGTAGTAATCTGGAGAACTCCTTGTCTGGTCTGCCTTGTGTCTGTTGGAGTCTGGGTTGCTGCCAACGTCTTGCCAGTGAGTCGTGTCTGGGCTTTCAACCAACAGGATTATAATTGCTGTGAATAAAGAGTGGCAAACAGCTAAACCTGTGTCTGCGTTCATTACCGGACGGAGGGGGGGCAGAATAGGTTGGTATTAACTTCCTACAGCTTTTTCGGCTCTTTTTGGGAAGGAGAGGATTTGGGGGAAATGTTTACTTTCCCTGCGCTGTAAGATAACAGGCACAAGAAAATAACACGGAAGGGACTTTAGAGGTCAAGTAATCGATTCATCAGAATATTCTACATAACAAAGATCTACCTCCTTCAGGCAGTGCCATTGGAGGAATCGCCCAAAGCCCTTTCATTACATCAACACCCAGCCAGAGTCAACCAAGCCTGGGACTCAGGACGGCCTTACAGAGTTGTTCCTGCATGGCCCCATGGGGAGTCTGGCAACCAATCAGAATGCAAGCTCAAATTCAAAAGCCCAGAGAGGGTATAAAACTCAGGTGCTCTCAGCATCTCCTCCCTTTTATCTTCTTCACCCAACATCTTCAAGCCATGTGGTCCTGTCTACCATTAAAAACCATCTTTCCAAGCAGCCTCCATGTTTCCAGTCTCTTTCCCCCCGCCCAGTGGTGGGTTTCAAAAAATTTTTTAGAACCTCTTCTGTAGGTGTGGCCTGCTTTGTGGGAATGGCTTGCCGGCCATGTGACCGGGTGGGAGTGGCTTGCTGGCCATGTGACTGGGTAGGCATGGCCAACTTGTAAAATGTGGTGAAACTCACTTAACAACGCTCTTGCTTAGCAACCAAAATGTTGCCTCAGAAATTCTGGCATTTGAAGCACGCAAGTCTTAAAGCTGTCCAGTTACAAAACCCTCACACTCCTAACCCTTTAGAAAAAAACCACCAGGGGTGTTCAAACTTGACAACTTTAAGACTTGTGGACTTCAACTCCCAGAATTCCTCCTCCAGTAATGTTGGCTCAGGAACTCTGGCATTGAAGTGTGCAAGTCTTAAAGCTGTCAAGTTACAAGACCCTCGCACTCTTAAACCTTTAGAAAAAAAAACCCAGGGGTGTTCAAACTTGACAGCTTTAAGACTTGTGGACTTCAACTCCCAGAATTCCTCCTCCAGCCATGTTGGCCTTGAAGCACGCAAGTCTTAAAGCTGTCAAGTTACAAGACCCTCGCACCCCTAATCCTTTAGAAAGAAAACCCAGGGGTGTTCAAACTTGACAGCTTTAAGACTTGTGGACTTCAACTCCCAGAATTCCTCCTCTTGCTCTTCATCTTGATGATGTGTGGACGGGTGGGTGGGGGGAGGGAGCTGGAACCGGTTCTAAACGGCACTGTAGATTTGTGAAACCTCTTCTATAGAAGAGGTTAGGACTGGCAGGAACCCACCCCTGCCCCCACCCCACTTGGAATTGAGCCCAGATGGACATTTCTCCCAACAGAGAAAAAGAAGATGAAAAGAACAACAGGAAGGCAAAAAACCAACATTCCAGGTGTAACGCATGAGTAAAGTACAGGGAACATACTCAGAACTGCCAGCAAGAGCAAACACCCCCCCCCACCCCCACATTTTGCAGCTCTTGAAACCCACCAGAACCAGGGCAGACATTTCCCGGGGATTTGGGGGGGGGGGCTTTACCATACGTCCCTGATTCCCCCTCCCCATCGCAACCACATGGTCAAAACCCTGCAAAAACCACACACACACCAGGACCCCCCACTTTGACCTTCCTCCTCCTCCTTTACACCCTGCCCTTGGATCTCGCCCCCCCTCCCTTCCCAGGGAGAATGTCGTCATTGCAATCATCCCACAATCACCTTCCCGTCTGGGCCCCCTCCTCACCCAAACCAGGTTTTGATTAGGCCTCCTCGGATGGCCTTGATTGCGGCCGTGAAATCACCAGAGGTTGGGAGGAAAAAGGTGGGAAATGGGGGTCAAGTCGGATGGGAGGGGGGGGGAGCTCAGTTTCTGTTCACCGAAAGCAGAATCTGGGAGGGGGGGGCTTTCAAAGGACAACCCCCCCCCGGCCCCCCCAGGGTGGCCTGATGAATTTCAGAAAGGAAGGGGAAAAAAACCTTCCCTGGAATTTACGTGGAGGGATTTGAGAATGTTCTGCTACTGAAGGAGAGATACTACCCCTCCCCTCCCCTGCATAGAAACCCGGCTGAAGGAACCTTATGCGTTGTTAGAAGGCAATAAATTTTATTTATATGGGTGAGGGGAGAATCTGTTCATTTCTCCCCATCCCCATGTCCTCCTCCTTCTCCTCCTCCTCCTCTTCTTCTTCCATCCCTTTCTCTATTGCCTTCCCTCCTCCAACACCCTTTCTTGTCCTCCTCCTCCACCCCTCTTTCTCCTTCTCCTCCTACTCCATCCCTTTTTCTCCTCTTCCTCCTCCATCCTTCTTTCTCCTTCTTATCCTCCTCCATCTCCTTCTCCACCCCTCTTTTTCCTTCTCCACCCCTTTTTCCTTCTCCTCCTCCATCCCTTTTCCTCCTTCTTATCCTCCTCCATCTCCTCCTCCACCCTTCTTTCTCCTCCTCCTCCATCCGTCTTTCTCCTTCTCCTCCTACTCCATCCCTTTTCTCTTCTTCCTTCTCCATCCCTCTTCCTCCTTCTTATCCTCCTCCATCTCCTCCTCCACCCGTCTTTCTCCTTCTCCTCCTACTCCATCCCTTTTCTCTTCTTCCTTCTCCATCCCTCTTTCTCCTTCTTATCCTCCTCCATCTCCTTCTCCACCCCTCTTTCTCCTCCATCTCCTTCTCCACCCCTCTTTCTCCTCCTCCTCCTTCTCCACCCCTTTCTCCTTCTCCACCCTTTTCTCCTTCTTCTCCTCCACCCCTCTTTCCCCTTCTCCTCCTCCATCCCTCTTTCTCCTCTTCCTCCTCCATCCCTCTTCCTCCTTCTTATCCTCCTCCATCTCCTTTTCCACCCCTCTTTCTCCTCCTCCTCCACCCCTCTTTCTCCTTCTCCACCCCTTTCTCCTTCTCCTCCTCCATCCCTCTTCCTCCTTCTTATCCTCCTCCATCTCCTCCTCCACCCTTCTTTCTCCTCCTCCTCCTCTTCCATCCGTCTTTCTCTTCTTCCTCCTCCACCCCTCTTTCTCTTTCTCCACCCCTTTCTCCTTCTCCTCCTCCCTCCCTTTCTTCTTCTTATCCTCCTCCATCTCCTCCTCCACCACCCCTCTTTCTCCTCCTCCATGCCTCTTTCTCCTCTTCCTCCTCCACCCCTCTTTCTCCTTCTTATCCTCCTCCATCCCTTTCTCCTCCACTCTTTCTCCTCTTCCTCCTCCATCCCTCGTTCTCCTTCTTATACATCTCCTTCTCCTCCACCACCCCTCTTCTTCCTCCTCCTCCTCCTTCTTCACCCCTCTATCTATTCTCTCTTGTAACTTGTAACCGTCACTGTTGTCAGTCTAGAATTATCTGTCAAGGAAGCAGAATACAACAGGGTAAGGTAACCCCCCCAAAAACCCTGCTAAATTGGACATGTCTGAACAATCAAATTTCCACAAGACTGCAAATGCTGCCTGGGGAATTGTGGGAGTTGAAGTCCACCCATCTTAAACTTGCCCAGAGAAGTTCTCAACTACAGGTAGTCCTCAATTTACAACAGCCCCTTTAGTGACCCTTACAACAGCACTGAAAACAGCGACTAACGACCATTTTTCACACTTACGACCCTTCCCACCTCCCCCAAGGGCAGTGGATCAGCCGCTTGGCCACTGACTCATATTTATGACAGTCACAGTGTCCCGGGGATGACGTGATTCCCTTGTTGCGACCTTCAGACCAGCAAAGTCAACAGGGAAGCCAGATTGACTTAACAACCGCGTCCCTCACTTAATCGTTGCAGTGATTCATTTAGCAACAGTGGCACGGAAGGTTGTACAATGGGGGGCGGGGGAATTCACTTAACCGCTATCTCGCTTATTCTGATCTAGGCTTCCCCAGCAGCACGAAGCCGAGTCTCCGTCCCAATAAAACGTCCCTTTCATTTAATTTACAGTGAATTTACAGTCTTTCCCCTCCCGCAGTCTTTCAAGATAGTTCACAATTGCTGACCTTGGAGAGAGGCCAGGCTGATATCTTTCATGCTTGGCAAGAATGCAGGAATGAACTAATTGTCTCCTGCAAACTCCACTCCCCTGTTGCTCCTCTTTTATTTCCTCTGGGAGGGGCCATTCACCGTCCACCTGTGGCCTTACTCCCAAGTCGACCCTTGTTCCTTAGCTGTTCCCTTCATCTGGCAACTCTCCGCATGCGCACACTGGAAACTATTGTGGACCCGGACGAAGGACGAGGCAGGGGGCAGTCTGTGGTGAGAGCAGCTAGGTCGTAAGTCGAGGACTTTTCAATACTCAACAGGAACAGGCTCCAGCTGTTCTTCTGCCTCACTGATCTCCAACTCCAAAGGAAGCTGATAACTGTCAGATGGCCCTGGCCCCCTCTCTGCCTCCGACACAGAGCCCTCGTCAGAGCCTTCCCCAGACTCCAGGACTGGCCCAGGTTCCTCCCCAACCTCCTCACTCTCCGAATCTGCTGCCAGCTCTGCTGGCAGGCCACAACAACATAGCAATGGAACTTTGGGGGTCCACTGTGGTCGTAAGACGAGGACTACCTCTACAGCCTTCTCTGCTGGATCCATTGCACTACGGCATTTCAAAACCAAACCCGCAGAGGAAAATATTAAATAAAACCCCCCGCCAAGATAGCTCAGCAAATTAAAATCCTTTTAAAACACGCTTTATCATTTGGTGGGCAAAAGCAGGTTTATTTAAATGGTTTTATCCCCAAGCTCTTCCCTGCTATTTGACATTGCATTATCATGATGGCTATTTACTGTCTGAATGTTGTGGCTAGTCATTGTTTTATTGTGATAGCTTTTCTGGCGCGGCGGCTTTATTTTATTCGGCGCACTGGGAAACGCCGGCACTAAGTGGTTGGGAGATGTTTTCAGGTCAATAAATAAAGAGAATTGAAAGGGGGATTTTTGAACTGCATCGGCCTGCAGGCAAGGCACAGGAATGGGCCGCCCAACGATTAAGCCCTGCCCACTGGTGGTTCCAGCCCCACCCACTTTGGCCTCTGGCCCCGCCCTCTGGAAATGCCAGGTAAATTTCCTGAAAGCCAAATCATCAGCCTGAGAAACAGCTTTGGCCTTTTTATTCACAGGGGTCTGCTTGTAGGCATAAACAACAGTCCAGCAGCTGGGGGATTCTGGGAGTTGAAGTGCCCACATTTGAGAAACACTGTTATACATTTTTTGAGGATCAGAGAACTTCGAAAATCTTCCTGGTGGAAGTGTTTTTTTGGCTCTAGAGAGTGACAGGGCAAGCCAGTAGTATATATAAAAATGATTGTAACTCCCTCTCCCTTCGAGCACTGATGACATGACCTAGTTGGGTCGTGAGATGTCTGGAAACAAACCATGAAGCTCCGGAGAGCACCAAGGACCTCAGTCTCCTCTTCCTCCCCCTTCTTACTTCTCCTTTTCCTGCTCCTCCACCCCTTTTCCCTCTCCTCCTCCTCTCCACAAACCACACCCACTTCTAACCCTGATGATGTTCCTTAGTTGGGTCACAAAACATCTGCAAGAAAACCATCAAGCTCAGAGAGCACCAAGGACGACCTCCCCCTCCTTCTTGTCCCTCTTCAGTCCTTCCCTCCCTCATAGCACTGATGGTGTGTGTTAGTTAGTTAGTTAGTTAGTTTCTTGTTAGTTAGTTAGTTGTTAGTTAATTTGTTGTTAGTCAGTTTGTTGTTAGTTAGTTAGTTTGTTATTAGTTTGTTGTTAGTTTGTTGTTTATTGTTTATTGTTATTGTTTATTGTTTATTATTCACTATTTATTATTTATTATTCATTATTCATTATTCATTATTTATTTATTTATTTATTATTATTTATTATTTATTATTTATTATTTATTATTTATTATTTATTATTTATTATTTATTATTTATTATTTATTATTTATTATTTATTATTTATTATTTATTATTTATTATTTATTATTTATTATTTATTATTTATTATTTATTATTATTCATTATTCATTATTCATTATTCATTATTCATTATTCATTATTCATTATTCATTATTCATTATTCATTATTTATTATTTATTATTTATTATTTATTATTTATTCATTATTCATTATTCATTATTCATTATTCATTATTTTGTTAGTTATTATTTATTATTTATTATTTCGTTAGTTATTATTTATTATTTATTATTTCATTAATTATTTAGTTATTTAGTTATTTAGTTGTTTAGTTGTTTAGTTATTTAGTTGTTTAGTTATTTAGTTGTTATTCAGTTGTTTAGTTGTTTAGTTGTTTATTTAGTTATTTAGTTATTTTTTAGTTATTTAGTTATTTAGTTATTTAGTTATTTAGTTATTTAGTTATTTAGTTATTTAGTTATTTAGTTATTTAGTTATTTAGTTATTTAGTTATTTAGTTATTTAGTTATTTAGTTATTTAGTTATTTAGTTATTTAGTTATTTAGTTATTTAGTTATTTAGTTATTTAGTTATTTAGTTATTTAGTTATTTAGTTATTTAGTTATTTAGTTATTTAGTTATTTAGTTATTTAGTTATTTAGTTATTTAGTTATTTAGTTATTCCGCCTATTCACCGATGGCGACTCAAGGCGGCTTACATAATTTAAATCCACATTAAAAAATATAAAACTAATAAAAGAATCAGATAAATTAAAATAATAAAATCACCCCCTCCACTTCCTCCACCACCCCCCCAGCGACAGCAGGTCATAAAAGCCATTCAATGGGGCTCCATCCCGCTCTGGGTTCCCCAGGCCCACTGGCAGAACCAGGCCTTCAGCGCCTTCCGGGAGAGTCTTAGAGTGGGGGCCAGTGGTGTTCAGGAACAGACTTCCGGTTTCCTCGTAAGGCCGGTTTCAGCTCTCCGGAGGCTTCCGGGGCCTTCAGGAGACTTCCCTGAATGCTCCTGAGGGATAAAACCGACCCTACGAGGAAACCGGAAGCCTTCAGGGCAGCCTCCGGAAGGCTCCGGAACACTGAAATCGCCCACACGAGCAAACCGGAAGTCTCCAAACCCATAGGGCCGGTTTTTCGCGCTCCGGAGGCTTCAGGAAAGCTTCTGGAGGGCGAAAAAATGGCCTCAAAAGAAGGCCGAAGTCAGCTGGCCAGCACGCACATGCGCACTGGCCAGCCGACAGGGCAATGCCTCCCACGCCCTGACAAATGGCTCCACGGGCCACCTGTAGATGTTACCTAATTGGGTAATGAAAGGTCTGGAAGAAAACCACCAGGCTCAGCCAGCACCAAGGACCCTCCCGCCCCCTTCTCCTTCCTCTCCACAAACTCCTCTCTCTTCTAGCCCTGATGATGTTACCTAGCTGGGTTATGAAACATCCTGCAAACCCACCCACCCCCAAGCTCAGGGAGCCCCCAAGGACCCCATCCATGGAATCGCAACGAGACACACACACCCTTTTAGATTTAGATTTAGATTTTAACTTTATTTGTATGCCTCCCTTTTCCCTGAGGGGACTCAGGGCGGCTCACAATTCAGGGGGAGGGAAGTACAAAACAAGTTATACACATAAAGACAATACATCGTTAAAAAGCACAACAGTCATACTATTCGGGTGGGGTTGAAGTCTTTTAGCCCCAGGCCTGTTGGGACAGCCAGGTTTTAAGGGCTACGCGGAAGGTCTGGAGGGTGGTGAAGGTACGAATCTCCACGGGGAGATCGTTCCATAGGGTCGGAGCAGCCACCGAGAAGGCTCTCCTCCGGGTCGTTGCCAGTCGACATTGACCGGCTGATGGAATTCGGAGGAGGCCTAGTCTATGGGATCTTATTGGCCTAGTGGAAGTAATTGGCAGTAGGCGGTCTCTCAAGTACCCAGATCCAATACCATGAAGGGCTTTGTAGGTGACAACTAGCACCTTGAAGCGCACCCGGAGATCAACAGGCAGCCAGTGCAGCTCGCGGAGGATAGGTGTTACGTGGGTGAAACGAGGTGCACCCACGATCGCTCGCGCGGCTGCATTCTGGACCAGCTGAAGTCGCTGAATACTCTTCAAGGGCAGCCCCATGTAGAGCACATTGCAGTACTCCAGCCTAGAGGTCACAAGGGCACGAGTGACTGTTGTGAGAGCCTCCCGGTTCAGGTAGGGACGCAACTGGTGCACCAGGCGAACCTGGGCAAATGCCCTCCTGGTCACAGCTGACAAATGGTGTTCAAAAGTCAGCTGTGGGTCCAGGAGGACTCCCAAGTTGCGGACCCTATCTGAGGGGCGTAGTATTTGACCCCCCAGACTGAGAGATGGAACACTTGGCCAATTAGTGGGAGGGAAGCACAACAGCCACTCGGTCTTATCTGGATTGAGTACAAGCTTGTTAACCCCCATCCAGTCTCTAACAGCCTCAAGGCCCTGGCTCATCACGTCCATCGCTTCATTGAGTTGGCACAGGGCGGACAGATACAACTGTGTATCGTCCGCATACTGGTGGTATTTTATCCTGTGCCGTCGAATGATCTCGCCCAGCGGTTTCATGTAGATATTAAAAAGTAAGGGGGACAGGACCGAACCCTGCGGCACCCCATATGTTAGGGGCCTAGGGGTCGATCTCTGCCCTCCGACTAACACCGACTGCGACCTGTCCGAGAGGTAACAGGAGAACCACCGTAAAACAGTGCCTCCCACCCCCACCTCCCACAGTCGTCGCAGAAGGATACCATGGTCATCGCCTCCACCAAAGGCCCAGTTGAGCCTACAACTTTGCCATCCCTGTCCCCTTACACACAACTCGTTGTGTTATTCCTCCACACCCGGTTCCTGAATTTCCTTCCAGAACACATTTTCATTGACAACTCTCCTTGTTTATCTCTTGTGTGGGTGATTCTTTTGTGTGTGTGTGTGTGTGTGTGTGTGTGTCCCAATTGCTGCAGGATTAGTGAGAAACCTGTTTGGTGGCATTTGGTGGGGGGAGGAATGACGCCAAACACAAACAACAACACCCCCCCTCCCCAAAGTGTCACAGCCTTGTTCCTCTTGCCTTCCCTCTGCCTCCTCGAACCAAAACTGCAGATGTTTCCTCGTGAAAGAAATCCGCCAGGATAAAAACCAGGATCAAAAACCAGGGACGCAAACAATGAATCCAATCACTGGGGTTGAGGTGTGTTTCAAATCTCATTCTGACAGCTCGCCAGAAGTGGTCGAGGGGCGCTGAGACTCATCAAAAGATGATATTTCTAGATATTTTATATGGCGAACAAAAGACGGAAAGTTTCTCTCCTGAGACAATTCAGATCAAGAATCATCTCAGGATATTATCTATATATTATTTATTAGATAGATAGATGATAGATAGATAGATAGATAGATAGATAGATAGATAGATAGATAGATAGATAGATATTACATGGATTGATTAGATAGATAGATATAGATGATAGATAGATGATAAATGGATGGATGGATGGATGGATGGATGGATGGATGATAGATAGGCAGATAGATAGATAGATAGATAGATAGATAGATAGATAGATAGATAGATGATAGATAGATAGATAGATAGATAGATAGATAGATAGATAGATAGATAGATAGATAGATATTACATGGATTGATTAGATAGATAGATATAGATGATAGATAGATGATAAATAGATGGACGGACGGATGGATGGATGGATGGATGGATGGATGATAGATAGGCAGATAGATAGATAGATAGATAGATAGATAGATAGATAGATAGATAGTAGATAGATAGATAGATAGATAGATAGATAGATAGATAGATAGATAGATAGATAGATATTACATGATTAGATAGATAGATATAGATGATAGATAGATGATAGATAGATGGACGGATGGATGGATGATAGATGACAGATAGATAGGTAGATAGATAGATGATAGCTATAGACAGATAGATAGCTTGCTAGATAGATAGAGAGACAGAAAGAAAGAAAGAAAGAAAGAAAGAAAGATAGATAGATAGATAGATAGATAGATAGATAGATAGATAGATAGATAGATAGATAGATAGATAGATGATGGACAGACGGAGGGAGGGAGGGAGGAAGGGAGAGGGGGGGAATATAGGTAATATACATTATACTGTGTTTTCCCGAAAATATGACATGTCCTAAAAATAAGGCCACGCCACATTTTTCGGGTGGGCAAAAATATAAGCCCTCCCCTGAAAATAAGCCCCCTGGACAACCCCCACCCCCACCCTCCGGCCTGGAACAGTGCCGCTCACTGAACCAGTGGTATCCCAAAGCCACCAAGCCATGAGAGGGGGGCAAAGGCACTCACGTTGCTTGCCGCCTTCAGGACACGGCTAGTTCGGTGAGCGGTGCTGTGCCCAGCTGGAGAGAGGGGTTGCCGGACGGCTGCTCCCTTGCAAGCGGGCTCCCGAAGAGCCAGGCACAGCCTCAGGGTCAAACAGCTGTGTTGCGCTGCTGCGACAGCGCAACACAGCAGCCATGAAGTGACCACACTCATGAGCAGCCACCCAACAAACCCCCTTTCCAACAGGGCACAGCACCATTCACTGACCTAGGGGTATTGCCAAGCCGCGTGAGCGCCTGTTCGCCGCCCCCTGGCTCCTGCGGCTTGGCGCCTTTGGAATGCCAGTGAATGGCGCTCTGCACGGCTAGAGAGGGGGGGTTGTTCGAGCGGCTTTTCCACTCCCTGCTCATGCGCCAGGCCACCTCCACCGCTGCCACCGTCCCAGCATGGCTTTTTCTGTGGCTTCCAAACCACGGAGGTAGGATGCCGAGTCTTCCGGCAGTGGCCGCTCTGGGATTGTGCTCTATGATTGTGGGCAGGCTGCCGGCAGAGCGTGGGAGAGTTGGGCCAGGGCATCGTGAGGCTGGGAGGCGCATGAGTAGAGAGTGGAAAAGCACTCGTGCAATCCCACTTCTAGCCTTTGCAGAACCCCATTCACCCACCTAGGGGCATTCCAAAGGCGACAAGCCGCGGTAGCCAGGGGGCGGCGAACAGGCGCTCACACGGCTCAGCGATACCCCATGGTCAGTGAATGGCGCTGTGCTCGTTTGGAAAGGGGGTTTGTTGGGTGGCTGCTCGTGATCATGGTCACCTCATGGCTGCTGCTGTGTTGCAATATTTTCAGGGAGGGCTTATTTTAGTTCACGCGCTCAAAGGCCCGAGTAGGCTTATTATCCAGGAGGTCTTATTTTCAAGGAAACAGTATATGAGAGATTGATAGAGAGAGAAACAGAGAGAAAGAGACAGACAGAGAGACAGAGAGAGACAGAGACGGAGAGGGGGGAGCTGTAGGGGGTCATGGAGATGGCCTTGGGAAAAATGTTCAGAAGCAGCTTTTGAGCCCTGGAGAAGGAGGCGGGGCTAGCAAGAGGCTCCTCCTCCTGCTCCATGTTTTAATGGGGGGGATGTGTAAATGGGGAAAAGGAAACACAAAAACAGATGAGCAAGATTGTGTTCCTGGAAGTCAGGCTTCCTCAACCTCGATAACTTTAAGATGTGCGGACTTCAACTCCCAGACTCCTTCGGTCATCATGGCTGGACTTCGGCTCCCAGAATTCCCTAGCCAGTATGCCTGTCTGAAGAAGGCAATAGTGTTTCTCAACCTTAGCAGCTTTAAGATGCCTTGACTTCAATTCCCAGAATTCCCTAGCCAGCATGGACACCCAAAATTCCCCACCCAAACAGGTGGATTTCGACTCCCAGAATTTCCTAGTCAACATAGTTTATAGGGTCTCCTGCTCAAGCAAGGGGTTGGAATAGAAGACCGTGGTCTAGAGGTGGGGTTCTTGCTCCTCAGTCAGGAGGTTGTGAGTTCAATCCTAGGTAGAGGCAGATGTAGGGTTTCCTGCTTGGACAGGGGATTGGACTAGATGACCTTCAAGGTCCCTTCCCACTCTGTTAAACTGTTAACCTCCAAGGTTCCTTCCAACTCAGCTATTCTCTTGTCCTGCTTCCAACACAGCCTGGAAAAACATTTTTATGGATTTCCTGACCAGCTGTTGTTCTTTTTCTGTTCCTTTCTCCCATCCCACTTATTTTAGGATGTCCAAATTTCTCATCTTCTGGGCTCACCCCTAATTCGGAGAAGAACGTCTGGAGCTGCATCGTAGAACCCAGAGGCCAAAAACTGGCTGAAAATGCAAATTTTGACTAAAACACGAAAAGCCGTTTATGGCTGAAATATCCCTCTTCGGTCACATTAAAATGACAACTTGGCAATACGGAAGGCCGGGAGGCACACATTGTGTCTCTCACACCCTTAGATGGGATTTTGGTAATTAGATAGATTATTTCGCACTTGGTTTGGCCTTCCCGGATAGATTATACAGCTGGTGGATTGATTAATGGGGCATTTTTTATATTCCGTTTTATCGATTCCATTTGTATCTTCCCGAATTTGGCAAGGCCCCCCCATTGCTTTTAGTCACGAATCAACCATTAAGGCATCCACATTAGGCGTTAAACGACAATAAACCAATGAAAACATCCACAGAAGTGGTTATCATCATAACGTAGAAAAGAATAGATAGATACATATATATATATAAAAATACCCAACTCGGATTATAATAACATTATCCGCTAATATCTTTTTGGTTAACGATATGAGCGTTATTTCTAGTCAATGACAATCATAAAGTTTTGATTGGGTTTGAGACATATGAATAATTGCGCCGTTAATAATGAATACTATATAATATTGTATTATATTAATAATATAATTATGGATAATAGTAGTAATAATGCTGTGCATTGTGGCATTGCTGCAATGATATTGGCAATAGTGTTGGCTATTATTGTTATTATTATTATTGTTGTTGTTGTTGTTATTGGCATCATGTCCAAGAATTTTACAAGATACATCAACAAATTGCAGCTTCCTGCAATAACACCAGCAGAACTGCAAAAAACTGTGCTACTCGGAACATCTTATATTTTAAGAAGGTCCTTGGTTGATACCTAGGATGCTGGCAGCAAACCGTATCAACCATTAGCATTGGTATTTGCAATGCATTTTTGAATATTCATTTGGCTGAGTTTCATGTTTAATGAATAAAATATATAATAATAATAATAGCAATATTGTCTGTTATTTAGTCAACCTAAGTAATAAATATATGGGTGACTTAATTGTTTAAAAGCTGCAGAACAACAACAACAACAACAATTTGCAATTACAAAATTGAAGCTGTTTCACATTTTATATGTGATTGCAGCAAAATCGCGCAAACTAATCTAAAAAGCCAGACATGATCGAATTGCTAAATTAATCCACTGGTCATTATATAAAAAAATACGACTTACCTGTATCTGAAAAGTCATGGGAGCATAAAGTGGAAAACGTTGTCGAAAATGAGAGGGTGAAGATCTTTCGAATTCAGACGGGTCGTCAATCGGAGCACAACACGCCACATATCACAGTTGTCGAAAACCGAAGCGCACAATTTATTGATATCGCTGTACCAGGAGATGCCAGAGTCGGAGAAAAAGAACTGGGAAAAGTCATGAAATATCGCGACCTGGCCATCGAAACTACACGGCTACGGATGAAGCATGTAACAGTGATACCCATTGTCATCGGGGCACTTGGTACCATGTCCCCAAAAATTTATAAGATACATCCACAAATTGAAGCTTCCTGCAAGAACACCAGCGGAACTGCAAAAAAAAATGCGCTACTCGGAGCATCGTACATCTTAAGAAGGTAATTGGTTGATATACCAAGGATGCTGGCAGCAACCTGTATCAACCATCAGTGCCAGTCAGTGACATTTGTGATACATTTTTAAACGTTCAGTTCACTGAATTTCATGTTTAACGAATAATCATGCAATCCCAAAACAACCGGAGCACCACTTGAGCCCCGTTGGCATTGACAAATTCGCCATCAGTCAATTGCGGAAGGTGGCTTACTTGGAACAACTTCCATTCTGCGACGATATCTGTAACACCGTCAGACATCCAGATCTGCCTATCCCAGGTCCTCGGCAAGGACTCGATCGGGAGACAGAAACGCCAAAGCCAGTCTGAACATCTGGCTGACTGTGCGATGATCATTAATAATAAGAGCAGCAACAATATTGTCGGTGACGTAGTCATGTCCGAAAGTTGCATAATAGGATAGCGGATAGATCAAACCATACATTTGAGAAAAGCTGGTATCAGGCCTGCAAGCCATCTTTTCTTCTTTGGATTTCAGGCCTGCCACACTTTCTATTATTCTACTATGCGTTTTCTATTGTGGGAAAATGGGAGGTGGGATTATACGGAGTTAGATGATATGTAGCCATAACAACATTCTTTCTAGAAAGTCAAGGTCATCCTTTGTCTCTGCACCTGGCCTGAACTGGATGGGTGGAAGCTACCAGCACGGCAGTGGAAGATTGGACTTGTGGGTGTGGGGGAAAGATCCTGAACTTTGAACTGGGTGGGAAAACCTGAAAGCTTTCAGATTCGGGTTTTCCCAGATGTGCCATCATGGCTCTCTTAATATATTGGAACTTTGAGGAATCCTTCGCTCTGGACTCTGATTTACTTTTGGATGCTATTTGGAACCCTGACAGCCGGGATCAAGTAGGTTCTTCTGAGCTTCGAAGCTAGAGGAGGTTAAAAAAGTCAAGTTGGCAAGCTCAGAGGCTTAATGATCACAGTCATACAAGTTACGGGCTTTCACTCTGATCTCCATGGAAATTGTTCTGCCCCAGGCTTCCTTAAAAAGCATGAAGCAGAGTCTTGGTCCCCGGCAAGATTTACACGACGGTGAATTCCTTTCCTTCACAGTCAGCAAGGCTTGGCAAACAGTCTTCAAGAGGAATATTTATCAACACGAACCTTATCTCAGAACTTTCCATCCTTGAAACGACCGAAGGAACGAATTGTTTCCTGCAAAAGCCCACTCCTCGTTCGCTCCTCTTTTGTTAATACAATACAATAGCAGAGTTGGAAGGGACCTTGGAGGTCTTCTAGTCCAACCCCCTGCCTAGGCAGGAAACCCTATACCGTTTCAGACAAATGGCTATCCAACATCTTCTTAAAGACTTCCAGTCTTGGGGCATTCACAACTTCTGGAGGCAACTTCTGTTCCATTGGTTAATTGTCCTCACTGTCAGGAAATTTCTCCTTAGTACTAAATTGCTTCTCTCTTTGATTAGTTTCCACCCATTGCTTCTTGTTCTGCCCTCAGGTGCCTTGGAGAATAGTTTGATTCCCTCTTCTTTGTGGCAACCCCTGAGATATTGGAAGACTGCTATCATGTCTCCCTTGGTCCTTCTTTACATCAAACTAGATATACCCAGTTCCTGCAACCGTTCTTCATATGTTTTAGTCTCCAGTCCCCTAATCATCTTTGTTGCTCTTCTCTGCACTCTTTCTAGAGTCTCCACATCTTTTTTTACATCGTGGTGACCAAAACTGGATGCCGTATTCCAAGTGTGGCCTTACCAAGGCTTTATAAAGTGGTATTAAGACTTCATGTGATCTTGATCTTATCCCTCTGTTGATGCAGCCTAGAACTGTGTTGGCTTTTTTGGCAGCTGCTGCACACGGCTGGCTCCTATTTAAATGGTTGTCACTAGGACTCCAAGATCCCTTTCACACAGTTACTACTATTGAGCCAGGTACCACCTATACTGTCCCTGTGCATTTCGTTTTTCTTGCCTAAATGTAGAACCTTCCTTTTTTCACCATTGAATTTCATTTTATTAGATAGTGCCCAATGTTCAAGTTTGTCAAGATCCTTCTGTATCTTCAGCCTATCTTCTGGAGTGTTGGCTATTCCTGCCAGCTTGGTGTCATCTGCAAATTTGATGAGTTCCCCACTTATTCCCTCATCCAAATCATTGATGAAGATGTTGAAGAGTCCTGGGCCTAAAACAGAGCCTTGGGGTACTCCACTGCATACTTCCCTCCATGTAGATGCAGTTCCATTGAGGACTACACATTGAGTGCAGTTGCAGTCAGTTTCCTATAGGAGGGGCCAATCACCTCCAAGGTGTGGTTTTACTCCTAAGTCGACCCTGCTTTCTTAGTTGTTCGTCTCTTCTGGCACCTCTGCGCATGCGCACACTGGGAACAGGCTCCAGCTGTTCCTCTGCCTCACTGCTGTCTGGCTCCCTCTCTGCCTCCGACGCAGAGCCCTCCTCTGAGCTTTCCTCAGCCCCCAGGACTGGCCCATCTTCCTCCCCAACCTCCTCACTGTCTGACTCTGCTGCCAGGTGGGGGCCACAACAGAAATGAAAGTTGGACCTTAAAGAAGCAGGAAAGGAGAAGTGTGGATGTTTTTCAACTGTGGGGTTGGAGAAGATCCTGAGTAGACTATGGATGGTCAAGAAATCCACCCAGATTGATGGACGGTTGAACAACATAGTTACTCTACTTTCGACAGATGGTGTGAAGAGCCAGCTCCTTGAAGGAGGCTCTTTAGTGACCAGCAGAAGATGAGAGTCATGTTACATTGACAATGGGGTCACCCTTGGAAGATCTGAAAGGTCAGATGGGATAGATCCTCCTGCAGGATTTTTTTTAATGTTAAGAGACAACAGTAACTTGATGACATATAATCAATTAATCTGAGGAGGGGGGGGGAGAGATCAGCTTCTTTCCTTCCTTCTCTCCATTCTTCTGCCTTATCGTCTTTTTCCTTCCTTTATCTTCTTGTTCCTCCCTTCCTTCCCTTCTTATCTTCTTTTTCCTTTCTTCCCTTATCTTCTTGTTCCTTCCTTCCCTAATCTTCTTTTTCCTTCCTTCCTTCTTTTCCCTTATCTTCTTCTTCCTTCCTTCCATCCATCCATCCATCCATCCATCCATCCATCCATCCTTCTTTTCTCTTTTTCCTTTCCATTCCTTTCCTTTTTTTCCTTTTCTTTCCTTTTTTCTCTTTTCTTTTTTTCTGCCCCTTTTTTCTTTCCTTCCTTGCACTTCCTTCCATCCACCCACCCATCCATTCTTTCATTCTTTCAGCCTTCCTTCTTCCCTCTTTTCTTCTTCCCTCTTTTCTTTCTTTCTGACCCTTCCTTCCTTTCCTCCCTCCCTCCCTTCCTTTCTCCCTCCCCCCACATCAAATACCCTTCCTTCCTTCCTTCCCTAATCTTCTTTTTCCTTCCTTCCTTCTTTTCCCCTTATCTTCTTCTTCCTTCCATCCTTCCTTCCATCCATCCATCCATCCTTCTTTTCTCTTTTTCCTTTCCATTCCTTTCCTTTTTTCCTTTTCTTTCCTTTTTTCTTTTCTTTTTTCTGCCCCTTTCTTCTTTCCTTCCTTGCACTTCCTTCCTTCCATCCACCCACCCATCCATTCTTTCATTCTTTCAGCCTTCCTTCTTCCCTCTTTTCTTCTTCCCTCTTTTCTTTCTTTCTGACCCTTCCTTCCTTTCCTCCCTCCCTCCCTTTCTCCCTCCCCCCACATCAAATACCCTTCCTTCCTTCCTTCCTTCCCTCCCTCCCTCCCTCCCTCCCTAACTGACTTCCAACCACATACCAAAGTTTTGCCCTGGACCACTCTAGCATGAAATCCATATTGTAAAATTCTGATCTGCCCAATCCTGGGAGATCGCAGGCAGGAAGGAACAAATTTTCCTAACAGGGTCTGTAACTACTTCAGTCTTACACCCTGAATGCTGGCTTGATGTTTCAGCCCCCTATGGACACCACAGTTGAGAAATAAGTTGGGAGGAGTGTAATATTTTGTGCATCTTTACGTATATATGTATGCATTCCTGTTCAGCCAGGCGGCTTTTTCCTTTACTGAAATCTTGTTAACCGCTTGGAAATTTCCCTCGTTTTGTCTTGTTTCTCAGCATCCTTTTCACACGGGAAATAGTAAATATGCCCAAGCAATAAAATCAGAGCAATAAAGAGCAAATCCCGGGCGATCTACATATTTTTCATAGGGAAATAAAATAAAAGATGTTATCTCGGTTTGTATCTTTACCCATAAAGTAAAGGATGGTCTTTCGTGTAAAGACATTCTTGCCTTAAACTTAATTTCTCAGCCTTCCTCTCTTTGCAACTTTCACAGGGAAGATCTGCAACTAGGACCTTTCTCACTGGGAGGCGGGTGCGAATCAGGTGACGATAGATGGGACGTCTCAACGGCGCATGAACGGTGGACACAATATTGTCATGTCTTGTACCATCTTCAACTTCCTCCTTTCCCTGACCAACTTCCAACTAAACCTTGTCAGAAATTCTGCTCCACCATCGGAACCAATAATCAGAGCTTCGTTTTTCCTCTTCCCTCCTCGTCCTTATTTCTTTTCGTTTTGTGACTTTTTAGTAGAGGCAGAGCAAAAAAATAAAATAAAAAATCACACCGTTCGCTTTTCAGTTTTTACTCATTACAGGCAGTCCTCAACTTAGGACTGCCATTGAGCCCAACATTTAGGTTGTTAAGTGAAAGACTTGCGAGGTTGAGTTTCCCCCCCCCTTTTTACAATTTTCCTTGCCACGTGCTGCGCGAGTGCATGTGATGGACGCCCGGCCACATTGCACCGTACAGGTTACGCCGGGATCTGGAATCTACCACTGTTCCTTGTCCTCCGTTGTTCACCTCTCCTAACTGTTCTGTGCATACGTGCATCTGGAACAGGCCCCAGATGTTCTTCCTCCTCACCCATAGCAGCCTTCAAAGGCAGCTGCCTCTCCAGTGGCTGGGAAATGCCGGGTGGCCCTGGCTCCATCTCTGAGCCTTCCCAGACCCCAGAACTGGCCCAAGTTCCTCCACAACCTCCTCATCGTCCGAGTCTGCCACCAGCTCCCGTGGAAGCTGGTGGGCCACCACAATTCTGCTGATGATGTTACTCTAGCTGGTAAGGAAACGTTCGGAAACCAACCCACAACGAACCTCTACCCTCATCCTCTCCCCGAGCTACAGATGTTTGCTCCCGTTGCAAAAACAGGAATGCTCTTGCAGTTATTGATTATATTCGAACCCTTTCTGAGTCCTTCCTGAAAACCTAGAAGAATATTTGAACAAATTACCCCCAAAGCAGCAGAACTGGAAAAATCGAACGGCAAAGAAGGAAAACATGGGGTCGTTGCAGGAAAATCTTTTAATTTTGTCTGCTGGGGCACAATAGAAGGGAAGATCTCTCTCTCTCTCTCCCTCTCCCTCCTTCCCTCTCTCTCTCTCTCTCTCTCTCCCTCCTTCCCTCTCTCTCTCTCTCTCTCTCTATGTCTCTCTCTCTGTCTCTATTTTTCTCTCTGTCTGTCTGTCTGTCTCTTTCTCTCCCTCTCCCTCTCTCTTTCTCTGTGTGTCTCTGTCTCTGTCTCTGTGTCTCTCTATTTTTCTCTCTGTCTGTCTGTCTCTCTCTGTGTGTGTGTGTCTCTCTCTCTGTCTCTCTCCCACTCTCTCTGTCTCTGTCTTTTTCTGTGTGTGTCTCTGTGTGTCTCTCTCTATGTCTTTCTGTCTGTCTGTCTCTCTCTTTCTCTCTCCCTCTCTCTTTCTCTGTGTGTTTCTGTGTTTCCCTCTCTGTTTCTCTCTGTCTCTGTCTCTCTCTCTCTCTATTTTTCTCTCTGTCTGTCTGTCTCTCTGTGTGTGTGTCTCTCTCTCTGTCTCTCTCTCTCTGTCTCTGTCTTTTTCTGTGTGTGTCTGTGTGTGTCTCTATGTTTGTCTGTCTGTCTCTCTCTTTCTCTCTCCCTCTCTCTTTCTCTGTGTGTTTCTGTGTTTCCCTCTCTGTTTCTCTCTGTCTCTGTCTCTCTCTCTCTCTATTTTTCTCTCTGTCTGTCTGTCTCTCTGTGTGTGTGTCTCTCTCTCTGTCTCTCTCTCACTCTCTCTGTCTTTTTCTGTGTGTGTCTGTGTGTGTCTCTATGTCTGCCTGTCTGTCTCTCTCTTTCTCTCTCCCTCTCTCTTTCTCTGTGTGTTTCTGTGTTTCCCTCTCTGTGTCTCTCTGTCTCTCTGTCTCTCTCTGTCTCTCTCTATTTTTCTCTGTCTGTCTCTGTGTGTGTGTGTGTGTGTCTGTCTCTCTCCCACTCTCTCTGTCTCTGTCTTTTTCTGTGTGTGTCTCTGTGTGTCTCTATGTTTGTCTGTCTGTCTCTCTCTTTCTCTCTCCCTCTCTCTTTCTCTGTGTGTTTCTGTGTTTCCCTCTCTGTCTCTCTCTGTCTCTCTCTATTTTTCTCTGTCTGTCTCTGTGTGTGTGTGTGTGTGTGTGTGTCTCTGTCTCTCTCCCACTCTCTCTGTCTCTGTCTTTTTCTGTGTGTGTCTCTGTGTGTCTCTATGTTTGTCTGTCTGTCTCTCTCTTTCTCTCTCCCTCTCTCTTTCTCTGTGTGTTTCTGTGTTTCCCTCTCTGTCTCTCTCTGTCTCTCTCTATTTTTCTCTGTCTGTCTCTCTGTGTGTGTGTGTGTGTGTCTGTCTCTCTCCCACTCTCTCTGTCTCTGTCTTTTTCTGTGTGTGTCTCTGTGTGTCTCTATGTTTGTCTGTCTGTCTGTCTCTTTCTCTCTGTGTGTGTTTCTCAGTCGCTCTCTCACTCTCTCTCACTGTCTTTCTCTGTGTATGTCTGTGTGTCTTTCTCTGTGTCTCTCTGTCTCTCTATTTTTCTTTCTGTCTGTCTGGGTCTGTGTGTGTGTGTGTGTCTCCCTCCCTCCCTCTCCTTCTCTCCCTCTGTCTCTCCCTCTGTCTCTCTCTCTCTCTCTCTCCTGCACTCCTCATCTTTTTAAAGGCCATTTTCTTTCCTGCAGTTAAGGAGGCCCCCAGGTACCGCCAGGAAAAAAAATGGCAGAAATTAAAGGTCATTCTTGCAAAAAAGGTAACAAGAATCATTAATTTTCGGCAGCTGGGCTTTGCAAGGTATGACACAGAGGGAGGGCGTGTATCTTTGCATGGGACGATTTAAATTTTGCTGGAATGGGAGTTAGTCTTTCAACCACAATGGAGCTCAACATTTCTGCTGCGAAGCAAGACGGGTGTTAAAGCCAGTTGTGCCGCGTTTTACGATCTTTTCCCCCCACCGTTGTTAAGTGAGTCACTGTCATTGTTACGTGAATTGTGCCGTTGTTCTGGCTTCTCCATGGCCTTTCCTTGTCGGAAGGTCGCAAAAAGGGGAACACATGATGCTCCAGGACCCGGTAACTTGCCCCCCAAAATTGTGACTGGAAGTTTGTAAGAAGCGATTGGACACCCATTTGTCTTGTAGGAAGTTATCACCCAGCCCTCTCCCAGAAAAAAATGAAATATCCTAGGAAATATTGAAAAGGCAGAATATTTCTCTGGATGTGAAAAGGAAGAGACATGTTTTAAAAGACAGAATAGCTGCCTGCAGCTTCCTGCCCATCCCCACTTTGTCAATGGGCCATTAAAGCCTGAGCTAGTCCACTTTACATAATAAAGAATTCTCCCCTTCAGCTCCATAGTGATGGGATTAAGGCATGATAATATTGGCCCCAACTCACTACATGGCATCTGAGAACTCAACCAAACCTGGATTCAAAACACAGCCTAGAGAGTAGCCCCCTGCATGGCCCTATGGGAGTCTGACAACCAATCAGAATACATTTCTTACACAGGAACAGGAAACAGAGAGGTGGGACTGAACAGGTTATAAAAAGCCTAGCAAGCCCCTCCCTCAGCCCTTCTCTTCTTCTCCACCAACATTGAAGCCTGTGATCACCTTTTCTGTTCAGGAGCTCAAGCCATGTGGTCCTGTCCACCAATAAACCATCATTCCAAGCAGCCTCCATGTCTCCAGTGTCTTTTCCCCCACTTGGAGCCGAACCCAGAAGGACGTTTCTTTCAACAGTCTGAAATGGTGCAGGATCTCCTGCTTGAGCGGTTGATGGCTGCCCTTTTTCTCATCCCATGCCGGAAGCACCTACACCCATAATGCAATGCACACGCCACACGCCCGCACTTCCCCCCATCCTCTGCGCATTCTGGCACAACCCGCCCTCCACTTTGGGACTAGTAGGCCTCCCTCCAGCCTCCTGGGAGAAAAAATGGGCAGCAGGGGGGGCATCCCCCTCCCGCGCTTCCCCCTACCCCTTGCACATACCTGTGTGTCCCCTCCGCCCCCCACATGTGTGCACTGTCTCCCGCATGTGCCCCGCCCCCGCCCATACACGTCAGAGACCTGAAAACTGGCTGGCTGGCGGGAGGGGCGCACATGCGCAGTGGAGATGAGCTGGGGCGATGGTTCGCGTGCCCGCAGGCAGGACTCTACATGCCAGCTGTGGCATGCGTGCCCCTGGTTCGCCATCACGGGACTGGAAGACCTCGAAGGTCCCTTCCAACACTTTTATTCTGTTTTCTGTTAACTGTCGTAAATATGAGTCATTGGGCAAGCATCTGAATTTTGATCATGTGACCACGACGTGCGACGGTCGTAAGTGTGAAAAACAGCTCTAAGTCCCTGTTTTCAGTGCCCCGAACAGTCACTCAATGAACAGTTGTAAGTCAGGACTACAGACTCCAGTGATGAATTTAATAATTTCTCCTTCGATTGATTCGATTTCATTACGCAGCCCTGATTCAGTCACTGACAATCCCAGTTCTTAGCCCCGATCAGTGGCTCAGATGGTCCTCGGCTTACGACCCCAATCGAGCCCAAAATGTCCATTGCTAAGCGAGACACTTGTTAAGTGAGTTTTGCCCCCTTTTGTGACTGTTCTTGCCACTGTTGCTAAGCGAATCACTGCAGTTGATAAGTTAGTCACACAGTCGTTAAGTGAATCTGGCTTCCCCGTGGACCTGTCTCATCCGAAGGTCGCAAAAGGGGATCACATGACCCGTAGGACATGGCAACCGTCATAAGTATGAGCCACTTTCCAAGCATATGAATTTTGGTCATGTGGCCATGGGAATGCTGCAGCGGTCGTAAGTTTGAAAAATGGTCATAAATCACTTTTCCCGGTGCCGTTGTAACTTTAAACGGTCATTACACAAACTAAGTCGATAACTACCTATAATCAGGTATTCTGATGGGCAATATAAAATATTCCACTTTGAATAAAAAGCATCTCTGATTAATTTCTCCTGCGGTTTCCTTTCCTTTCCCTTTTTAAAAAAAAGCATCTTTATCAAGTGATTTTTTTTCAGAGAGTTAAAAAAAAAAATCAAATCGAAAGATTAAAAAGGAGGAAAAGAAAGAAGGGAGCACTAGGAAGGAAAACAAAGCTGTAAACTACCACTAAAGGAATCGAACCTCTTCTGATCTCCTTTTCAACAAATAATTATAATTTTATCGTCTTTCTTTCTCTTCTAGATATGGTATCAGCTCCCTCGCCCCCCCTCCTTTAATCTACATTTCTCTTCATCTCTGAATCCATAAATTACCATGTCATTTTTTCCCCCCCTTTCTTTGTTCAGCCAAAAGTCCGTATAGTTACAGTATATGCTTTCCAGTTGTTCAGGAAAGTTTCTTCTGGTTTATTTCCCAAAACAGAGACGTCGGTTGTGCCATTTCTGCAAATTCTGACATTTTCATTATCCTTTCTTTCATTGTGGAGGATTTGAGGATCCCTCCATTGTTGAGAATATAATAATTTTGCGGCAGTTTCCGTGTACAAATTCAGTCTGCAGTGAGTGTCTTATTTATATATTTTCTTCGTTCAATTGTCCATAAGTCCCAATAAAAATTCATAGGCAAAGGTAAAGATTCCCCTCACACATATGTACTAGTCGTTCCCAACTCTAGGGGGTGCTACTCATCTCCATTTCAAAGCCAAAGAGCCAGCACTGTCTGAAGACGTTTCCGGGGTCACGTGGCCGGCATGACTCAATGCCGAAGGCGCATGGAACGCTGTTCCCTTCCCACCAAAGGTGGTGCCTATTTTTCTACTTGCATTTTTTACCTGCTTTCGAACTGCTAGGTTGGCAAAAGCTGGGACAAGCCAGGGGAGCTCACTCCGTTACGCAGGCGCTAGGGATTCAAACCGCCGAACTGCCGACCTTTCTAATCAACAAGCTCAGCAACTTAGCCACTGAGCCACCGCGTCTCCCACATTTGTCCCTAAGTCCCAGTAAAAATGGATTCGTAACTGGCTGACCAACCACACTCAACGTGTAGTCCTCAATGGAATTGCATCTATATGGAGTATGGAGTTGAATACCCCAGGGCTCTGTTTCAGGCCCAGGACTCTTCAACATCTTCGTCAATGACTTGGATGAGGGGATAGATGGGGAACTCATCAAATTTGAAGATGACACCAAGCTGGCAGAAACAGCCCACACTCCAGAAGACAGGCTCAAGATACAGAAGGATCTTGACAAACTTGAACATTGGGCACTATCTAATAAAATGAAATTCAGTGGTGGAAAGAGTCAGGTTCTACATTTAGGCAAGAAAAACGAAATGCACAGGTACAGTATATGAGGTACCTTGCTCAACAGTAGTAAATGGGAAAGGGATCTTGGAGTCCTAGTAGACAACCATTTAAATAGGAGCCAGCTGTGTGCAGCAGCTGCCAAAAAAGCCAACACAGTTCTGGGCTGCATCAACAGAGGGATGGAATCAAGATCACGTGAAGGGTTAATACCACTTTATAATGCCTTGGTAAGGCCATACTTGGAATATTTGCATTCAGTTTTGGTTGCCAAGATATAGAAAAGATGTGGAGACTCTAGAAAGAGTGCAGAGAAGAGCAAGAAAGATGATTAGAGGACTGGAGGCTAAAACATATGAAGAACGGTTGAAGGAACTGGATATTTCTAGTTTGATTAAAAGAAGGAGTGACATGATAGCAGTCTTACAATATTTGAGGGGCTACAGCAAAGCAGAGGGGGTCCACTTATTCTCCAAAGCACCTGAAAGCAGGACAAGAAGCAATGGGTGGAAACTAATCAAGGAGAGAAGCAACTTAGAACTGAGGAGAAATTTCCTGACAGTGAGAACAATTAATCAGTGGAACAGAAGTTGCCTCCAGAAGTTGTGAATGCCCCAACACTGGAAGTCTTTAAGAAGATGTTGGAGAGCCATTTGTCTGAAGTGGTGTAGGGTTTCCTGCCTAAGCAGGGGGTTGGGCTAGAAGACCTCCAAGGTCCCTTCCAACTCTGTTATTCTATTCTATTCTATTCTATTCTATTCTATTCTATTCTATTCTATTCTATTCTATTCCAAAAAGGATTTCTGGTTCCTTTGCAATTTTAATGATGAAAATTTCTCAGCCCTTTAATCTCAAACAAAACAGCCCCAAATTTTAATCTTTAATATCCTTTGCCTCATTCTGCAGAGGTTTCCGAAGACAACTGGACTTCCTTTAATTCAAAAGAGGTGAGGACAATAACAGGCAATCCTTAACATACAAAAGTTTGTTTAGTGACCATTCAAGCTAACGATGGCATTGAAAAGTGATTTATGACCGTTTTTCACACTTACAATTGTTGTAATGGTGTGGTGCGGTGGCCTAGAGGTGGCGCTCTTGCTTCACAATCTGGAGGCTGTGAGTTTGATCCTAGGTAGAGGCAGATATTTCTCTCTCTCTCTGGGCACAATGAGAATATATCCGCTGAACAAAACTCCACCCTGGCAACAAGCAAGGCATCCGGCCAGTAAATATCCTGCTAGCTCCATTCAGTTGCCCAGGCTCCACCCCTCAAGGGATTATGGGGCCATTAAACAATGACATTAAACATACAACTATTGTAGTGTTCCTGAGCTCAGATGACCAAAATTCAGACACTTGGCAACTGGTTCTTATTTACGATGGTTGCAGTGACCCGGGGGGGGGGGGGGGGGGTCACGTGATTTGCGACCTCCTGATGAGCAAAGTCCATGGGGAAACCAGATTCACTTAACAACCGGGTCACTAACATAACCATTGCAATGATTCCCTTAACAACTGGGGAAAGCAAGGTCGTAAAAATTTCTATTCTTCACCGAGACGTATGTCAAGTGAGTTTTGCCTCATTTTACAACCTTGTTTGCCATTGTTGTTAAGTGAGTCACTGCAGGGGTTGAGTTAGGAACTTGGTTGTTGAGTGGATCTGGCTTTGCCACGCAACTGTCGTAAATCTGAGTCAGCTGCAACTGAATTTCGATCACACGACCACGGGGAGGCCGCAATGGTCATAACTCTGAAAAAGATCATCCGTCCCATTTTTTCAGCGCCGCTGTAACTTCAAGCAGTCACTAAATGAACTGTTGTAAGTCAAGGACTTCCTGTATGATGGTTCAAGCAACACATGAACACCGTTCCCAGCTCCCTTTGACCAGCCTAGTTTATGGAGGAAGCCAAATTCGTTTAACAACCGTGAGATTCACTTAATTGCAGTGATTCACTTAACAACAGCAGCAGCAGCAGCAAAAAAAAAAAAGGTCGTAACATCGGGCATGACGCAGCAACTGCCTTGTTTAGGAACGGAAATTCTGGTCCCGTTCGTAGTCGTAAGCCGAGGACTGCTCGTCCGTAAATCTTTCCTGGGATCTAATCATATCAACCATCTTTCCTTCTCCGAGATCCCTGCGATGTTGTGAATTTTGCACTGCCGTTTTTGGCTCCCCCGTCGCGCCTCGCAAGGAAGCTGTCGAAAATGTAATTTTTTATTTAAAAAAAAATTATTATTATTTTATTTTAGAGCGACACTCGAATGCCAGTGACTAATTTGGCACGCGGCTGGGTGGGTTTTATTTTTAAACCGCCAAATAAGGGGGGAACAATTTGGACGGCTGTACGATGAAGAGGCAGGCGGAAAAAAGAAGGGGAGCGATTGAGCCGGGCGTCGGGAGGAGAAGGTAAGGGTGCCAGGGCTGGAACGGAAACACATCAGATAATGAGGGCATCCCATGAAGGCTTAATGGTTGGGAAAAAAGGAAGAGAGGATTGAGAAACGCTCGGTGAAAAGAAAGTGCACGAATTTTTGTGGGAAGAATGGAATGCAACAACTAAAGTTGAAAAAAAGCAGAAGCAGTGGCAGCAAGCAGTTTTAGCAAAAACGAGAGAGTTTGAAGGGACCTTGGAGGTCTTCTAGTCCAACCCCCTGCTCCTGCAGAAGACCCTATACCATTTCAGACAAATGCTTGTCCAATCTCTTCTTCGAAACCTCCAGACAAGTCGTTCCACTGGTTAATTATTATTATTTTTCATAGCAGATTTTTTTATTATTTTTTTCCCTTCTACAACACCTTACAGTCATTACATCAACATTGTTGTGTCATCATACCTGCACATGTATATAATATTTGGCTTCTATATTTACACACCTTTATACACATAAATAACGGATAAGAGCCTGTGGCCTAATGGCTAAGAAGTCTGCCTAGTATGTCATATAGCCCAGGTTCAAATCCCAGTAAGGGTATGGCTAGCTGATGAGAGCTAAATAGCTTGAAATAGATCTATACTAGTCTCCCTTTATTTATTTATCAGCACAAATAAAAAAACACAAATATAACAAAGGCAACAGTAAAAATGTTGGGTTTCTGTCGTGATGGACTCTTGTGACGAGCCGATTGACAGATGATGGAAGCAGTTAGCTTCCTCCCATAATTGGGGCTTACCAGGGGTTGTAAAAATCTAATAGATATCTATATCTATATCTATATCTATATCTATATCTATATCTATATCTATATCTATATCTATATCTATATCTATATCTATATCTATATCTATCTATCTATCTATCTATCTATCTATCTATCTATCTATCTATCTATCTATCTCTCTCTCTCTCTCTCTATATATATATATATATAGTTTTTTGGCTTACTTAATTTTATTCTTGTTTTGCAGCCATTTGTACCAATTGTTCCAAATTTCATAATATTCCGACTCTTCTTTATCTTTTAATTTCAGTGTTAATTTGTCCATCTCTGCACAATCCAAAGTTTTTTTTAATCACTAATTCGTCCGAGGGGGTATTATTTTGTTTCCAGCATTGGGCAAATGCTATTCTGGATGTCGTTAGCAGATGTGTTAATATGTACTTGATTTTCTTTGTATATTTCCCTTTGATTATTCCCAGTAGAAAGATTTCGGGTTTGTATTTTATCTGTTCCCCTGTAATTTCTTGCACCCATTTCCAAATTTTTGTCCAATATTTTTGTGTTTCCGGACAAGTCCACCATATGTGATTAAAAAGTCCCTTGTACTTTTTTACACTTCCAGCAGTTCGGCTTCAGGTTTGGGTACATTTTAGCCAATCTTGTTGGTGATAAATGCCAACGATAAAACATTTTGTATATATTTTCTTAGCAAAACACGAGAGTTGGAAGGGACCTTGGAGGTCTTCTAGTCCAGTGTTTCTCAACCTTGGCAACTTGAAGATGTCTGGACTTCAACTCCCAGAATTCCCCAGCCAGCATTCGCTGGCTGGGGAATTCTGGGATTTGAAGTCCAGACATCTTCAAGTAGCCAAGGTTGAGAAACACTGTTCTAGTCCAACCCCCTGCTCCTGCAGAAAACCCTATACCATTTCAGACAAATGCTTATCCAATCTCTTCTTCGAAACCTCCAGACAAGTTGTTCCACTGGTTAATTATTTTCTATGTTGTGAAGTTTCTCCTTCATCCCAGGTGGCTTCTATCCTTGATTAGTAGTTTCCATCCATTGCTTCTCCTGCTCCCTTCAGGTGCTGGAGAATCAGGTTGTCCACCTCTTGTCTTGGGGATTTAAGCCATGATGAATCAGGATAGAACAATTGCCACAGGAGCATAAACTGTGAAGTACCCGTGGTTCGCCCATGAGGCCAATGTTGAGAAAAGACACGGACACGAGCTTTCTCGGGATGAGGCGACCCAGATTGGGGGTCTGGGAGCCCCTTTTATTGAGATAGGACAAAGGCAGGAGGAGCAATCAGCATGTGATTTAAGACAGCCTGTCAAACTACAATTGCTAATCTACTGCTCAGGGAAGTTCTGTCTATATATGGTCAAATCCTGGGCGTCATTGGTAAGGCACATCTAGAGTGAACTATCAGGATGTTATGTTACGAACTATCAGGATGTTATGTTATGAACTATCAGGATGTTATGGAGTTTGTTTTTTCCTGTGTGGTTCAGCGTGGCTGCACATGCCCTGTTATGCACTGGGTCATAGGTGACCGCCACACCTACACAAGGAGTTATATGACAACCGTGGCTGAATTTGGGCCACAGGAGCTAAAGACAAACATCCTGCAGAATGCATAAATGCATTTGGCTTGGCTTGGTGGCCAGTGGCTGGGTTTCAATTGGCATAAAACCCTCTTGAACCCTGGACAAAATCTGGAACGTAGGTTTGTGTCTTCAGAACAGGGTTTCTATAACTTAGCGACTTTTAGATGGGTGGACTTCAGGGATGAATTGCTGTCGGCGTTTCTGGCCTTTGCTTTGCTCACTCGTGCAGCCTTTACACCAGAGGTGGGTTCCTACCAGTTTGCACCAGTTTGGTAGAACTGGTTCGTCAAATCCACCGAACCGGTTAGAAGAGGTTCCACCAATGGACCCGGAAAGCAGGCCACAGCTACAGAAGAGGTTCCAAAAAGTTTTGAAACCCACCACTGGTCCTTGGATATGATTATTCTACACTATCATGCTCCTATTTATAAAACTCAGAGCCTCTGTGAAAGGTAAGGATGACTACTGCGTTTGTGGGGCAATCAGAACATTGCATGTGTTGAAGCTGTTTTAACGCAAACCAAAGATGCCTTTTAAAAAACAAGTTTACATCCTATTCTTATGCCTGCCAGTGCTGTGTGTGAGATAATTTAAGGTGGTTCTGACAAGTGTCGTCGGCATCTTCATATCCAGTCACATGGGCGGCAAGCCACTCCCATCCGGTGACATGGGTGGCAAGCCACTCCCACAAAGGAGGCCACACCCACAGAGTAGGTTCGAACAATTTTTGAAACCCACCACTGCTTTACACATTGCTTGCGCATGCGCAGTTGCCTGTAAATTGTGTGCAGAACATTATAAAATGACATAGAAACATGCCGGCAATGGCATGGGCGACCAGGGAACTGGTTCGGGGGGCATGGCCAGCCTGCTGTCCCTACCAGTTTGGCAATCAAGTCCTAATTGCCACTACCGATTCGCCCGAACCGGTGCAAACCGGTAGCAACCCACCTCTGGTGGACTTCAACTCCCAGAATTCCCCAGCCAATATGAGTGTACCAATTCCCAGAATTCTCCAGCAAGCATTCCTGGACTTCAACTCCCAGAATTCCATAGCCAAATATGTTTCAAGAGGGGCAGGCTTCAACACCCCAGAATTCCCCAGTCAACATGCTTCAAGATTAGTTTACCAATTCCCCAGCCAGCCGTGGCTTATGTTATAGGGACTTCAACTCCCAGAATTCCCCTGCCAGGAGGCATGGGCTTCAATTCCCAAAAGCATGCTAACTGGGGAATTCTGGGAAATGAAGTCCAGAAATACTGGCTGGGGAATTCTGGGAGTTGAAGTCCACACAACTTGAATTTGCCAAATTTGAAAAACTCTGCTGTAAAATTGATAATTGGAAACTATCCAATTAATTGGTCAACCTTTCAAGAGAGAAAACGGTATTTTGAGGGAAGATATCCAACTCTCTACATACCTAAGATAGAATACAGGACGTCCTTGACTTACAACAGTTGATTTAATGATTATCCAAAGTTACAATAGGATTGAATCAGAATCAGAATTAGAATAGAACTGGGAGGCTTGGAGGTCTTCCAGCCTAGCCCAGTGCTCAAAAGCAGGAGATCCTGTACCATATTTCAGACAAGGGCTGTCCAGTCTTGTCTTAAAAACCTCCAATGATGGAGCATCCACAACTTCTGGTGGCAAGCACTTCAACTCCCAGAATTCCCCAGCCAGCATTTCTGGACTTCAACTCCCAGAATTCCCTGGCCAAGCATGCTTCAAGATGTCATGGCTTATGTTATAGGGACTTCAGCCCCGAGAAGCCCATGCCAGGATGTATGGATTTCAATTCCCAAGAGCATGCTGTCTGGAGAATTCTGGGAATTGAAGTCCAGGAATGCCAGCTGGAGAATTCTGGGAGTTGAAGTCCAGAAATTCTGTCTGGAGAATTCTGGGAGTTGAAGTCCAGAAATGCCGGCTGGAGAATTCTGGGAGTTGAAATCCAGGAATGCCGCCTGGGGAATTCTGGAAGTCCAGAAATGCCAGCTGGAGAATTCTGGGAGTCCAGAAATGCTGGTTGGAGAATTCTGGGAGTCCAGAAATGCTGGCTGGAGAATTCTGGGAGTTGAAGTCTACAAATGCCGGCTGGAGAATTCTGGGAGTTGAAGTCCAGCAATGCCAACTGGAGAATTCTGGGAGTTGAAGTCCAGGAATGCCAGCTGGAGAATTCTGGGAGTTGAAGTCCAGCAATGCCAGCTAGGGAATTCTGGAAGTCCAGAAATGCTGGCTGGAGAATTCTGGGAGTTGAAGTCTACAAATTCCGGCCAGGGAATTCTGGGAGTTGAAGTCCAGAAATGCAGTTGCCGTTCACCCTTCTGAAAGTTACCATGGTTGCAAATCACTGTTCCAGAGTAAACAATGTCCTATTTTTTTTCCCCTGCACAAACCCCCGAAGCTATTCAGAAGTGGCAGAACCTGTTAAGGGAAATCTTTGCCAGCCAGGTAACCAAGCCAGAAATCCACCACTCCATCAACCAGCCTGCAAACTCACTCACCCTCCCAATGCCCTGGCCATACCACGGATGGCTTAACCCGCGATCCATTGATTCCCCACCCTCAAGTCTAAACCATGGTTTAGAATAACCTCCCAGGGATGGGCATCATCACCTCTTTCCAAGAGTGCAGAGAAGAGCCACGAAGATGAATCAGGAGACGAAAACATATGAAAAACAATTGCAGGAATTGGAGAGGTCTGGTTTCGTGATGGCGAACCTGTGGCACATGTGATCTCTCTCTGCGGGCACGCAAACCATTCCCCCAGATGTGCATGCACGCCTCCCGCCGGCCAGCTAGTTTTCGGGTTTGCTACACATTCACGGGTGATGAGACACATACGGGAGATGCATGCGCATGTCTGGAGGGACCACAGAGGGTTATGCACGCATGCACGGGAGATCGCATGCATGGGAGGTCGCGTGCACGGGAGGTCGCGTGCACGGGAGGCTGCATGCACGGGAGGCTGCATGCAAGGGAGGTTGCATGCACAGGAGGTTGCATGCACTGGTGGTCGCATGCAAGGGAGGTCGCATGCAAGGGAGGTCGCATGCAAGGGAGGTCGCATGCACATGTGGTTGCATGCACTGGTGGTTGCATGCACAGGTGGTCGCATGCACCGGTGGTTGCATGCACGGGGGTTGCATGCATGGGGGTTGCATGCACCGGTGGTCACATGCACAGGAGGTTGCATGCACATATGTGGGAGGGCGGCTTAGGGAGTCCAGGGGGACATGCGTAAATGAACGGGGGTAGGGTCCACATGTGCGGGGGTGGTCCGTGTATTGCATTATGAGTGTGCACACATGTGCTTTTGGCATGCAGCTATGAAAAGGGAGCCATCACTGGTCTAGTTTAATAGAAAGAAGGACCAGGGGAGACATGATAGCAGTCTTCCAATATCTCAGGGGTTGCCACAAAGAAGAGGGAGTCAAACTATTCTCCAAAGCACCTGAGGGCAGGACAAGAAGCAATGGGTGGAAACTAATCAAGGAGAGAAGCAACTTAGAACTGAGGAGGAATTCCTGATATTTGGAACAATTCACCAGGGGAATGATTTGCTTTCAGACGTTGTGGGTGCTGTATCACTGGAGGCTTTTAAAAAGACACTGGACAAGTCACTGGTTTGAAATTGTACAGGCAGGATGTTAGGAATATAATCTAACGGTCGGGTTGGCAATATATAAAGCATATAACAATGCTGTACCTGTTTCTTTAAATCATACTGTAAAATGTGATTGGTTGCTGTTTCCTCAATCGGCCATAAGAGGGAGCCAGAATGACTGTTAGCTCTCTCTGCTTGTTAGATGCTGGGCTGATCTGATCTGAGTGTTTTGGAAGCTGGCTGTTAGAAAGTGCCATGAGCTATTGCAAGTTTTGCAACTGCTAGCAAACCTTGAGTTCTGAACTGATTATATGATACTGGACTATGTTATTTGGATTATCCTTACCTGAAAGACGTTGATGACTGACTGTCTTATCCATGTATGACTTGGACTGTTTGATGGACTCTGATACCTCTATTTCCACGAAAGTAAAAGCCTATTTAAACTGCAGTGTCTCTGTATGCTGGTTTGTGGGTTCTCCAACACAACTCCCACAACGCTTCTCTGAACGCACTCGCTCTCCCAATGTGGAGCTTACCTAACCCAGGAAATCCTGCTTGAGCAGGGGGTTGGACTAGAAGACCTCTAAGGTCCCTTCCCACTCTGTCATCCTATTCTGTTCTTTTCAAACCAAGCTAAAGCGTTTGCTGCTCCTGGAGATCGTTCAAAAATAAGAGAAAGCAAGAAAGGAAAGGGATTAAAAACGGAATCCTCCAACCACCCTGCTTCGCTGTGCATGCAGTCCTCGACTTACGACCATTCATTTAGTGACTGATAAAGAAGGTTGCCTTCTTCTATAGTGTCCACAGTCCAAATCTTTCCTGGCCCTGCCTCATCTTTGCCAAGTAAAGTAGTTAGGGAATTCAGGTAGTCCTCAAATGATAACCATTCCGTTTAGTGACCATTCGAAGTTACGATGGCACTGCCGAAAGTTGACTTAGCTTTGTTTTTCACACTTACGACCGTCGCAGCATTCATCCACGATCACTTGATCAAAAAATCCAGATTCATTTTAGGGCCATTGCAGGATGTGTGTGTGTGTGTGTGTGTTTCCACCCGTGATCCCCTTTTGAGACGACCTGAGCTGCCAAGTCACTTTCATTTCACTCCCTTAACAACCGCAACGATTCGCTTAACGACCACGGCAAGGAAGGTCTTTCAAAAAGGGGCCACGAGGCTCCCTCCCCCGCCGCCTTGTGCGGGCGGGAAACTGGGGGGGGCGGGGGACGGGACAGGGCACGCGCCTCCCTCTCGGTCGCAAGTCGAGAACCTCCGTCCCAGCTCCGCCCCCTCCCCCCCTCCCCCGCCGCCAAAAGCCATTCCGGATCCGTGGCTTTTGAAGCCAGCCAAAGGCGAGACGGAGGTAAAATCCAGTCCGGGTTTTGCCGCCGATCTCTTGTCACTTTTTGCAAGCCGCGCTGCTTTGCTGGCGGCCGGTCCGGGATCTGCGTTGCTGCCGCCGCCGCCGCTGGAGCAGAAGCGGAGCCGGGTGGGGTTGGATTTGGGTGGGTGTGGGTGGGATTCTCGCCCCCCAGCAATATTGCTCTTCCCCCCCCCCGGCCCTGCCTCTGCTCCCCCCCCGTTTGATCTTCCCCACCTAGCAGCTGAAACCCAAGAAGGGGTGGGGTGGGAGCCCTCCAGAATCAGATTAGAGACCCCCCCTCTCTTCCCCCTGCACAAACACTACCCCCCCTACACACACACCATCCACCCCCCCTTTTCCCCCTGGGGAGGGGTTTGCTTTTATTTCAATTTTCATTTTTTTTGTGGCCATGGCATGATAACCGACTTGGCAGCCACTTGCTGGGAAGGAGGAGCGGAGGAAGAGGAGGAGAGGGGGTGGTGGGAAATAGAGGAGGGGGCGCGTTTGCTTTAAATTTCCTCTTTTCTCCCCCCCCCCTCCCCACCCCGCCCTCCCCCTTCTGCTCCAACCCCGGCTCTTGTCTCTGGGACGATCGCAGACAAGCATGTGAAGGCTGGGGGACAGGTGGAAAGGGAGGGGGGGGCGAAAGAGAGAGGGGAGGGGAGAGGGAGGAGGAAGAGGAGGAGGAGGAGTTCTCCGCGGACCCCCCCTCCCCTTTTCCCTTCCTTCGCCTTCCCCTCCCCTCCAAAGCCTTCCGAGAGTTTGGGGAGCCAGCCATCAACTGCAGCCGCGACCAGATTTCAAGAGATCTCCAGTCCAAAGGTAAGACTAGATCCCTTCTTTCCGGGGGAAGGTTGGGGAGGGGGGGCGTTTGTCGTATTCGCGTGGGGAGGGGGGGGTCTCTTTCCGCCTTCCCCCCCTTAAAAAGAGGGGGGGAGCAGTGTTTCCTTTCATCCCTCTCATTCCTCTTCCTCTCTCTCCCCCCCTTTTGCAAACTTTATAGGATCTCATTTGAAGAAGAGGTGGGGGTGGGTGGGAGATAGGATGGGAATTGCGCAAAGGACAGCCCCCCCCTCACCTCCCCAAATTTGCTTAAAAAATAAAATAAAAACCCGGCTCGGGTTTTTTCAAAGAAGCGAGAGAGAGAAAGAGAGGAGGGGGAGAAAAAAAACCTACATAATTGGGTCTGGGGGCTTTGGGTGGAAACCCCCCCCCTTCCCCGGCCGCCTTGCCGCTGCTGTCCGAGGGGCTGCTGGAGATGGGTGGCAAATCCGTCGGAGCCGATTACAATTTGCCGGAGAAGCCCAGCTGGCCCCCTTCCTCTCCTCCTTCCCACCCCACAGCAGCCCCCCACTCTCAATTCTTGCCATGACTTTTGAAAGGGTGCTTTTGAAACCGCGGCTGAATTGCTGGAGCCAGCTATTATCCTTGGACCTTGGGGGCTTTTTTTGGGGGGGGGGGGGAGAGGCTGGCTGGATCCTTGCGCGTGGGTAGGGGACCAACCCTGCTCCTTTGGTTGGGGGCTTTTGCGGGGGGGGGGAGTGTGAGAAGAGGTTTGCAGCAAAGGATGCTGTTTGTCTTTGGCTTGGCAGCCTCTTTTGGGGGGGGACCCTGAATTATTATTATTATCCCCCTCACTCAAATTATAGGAGAGAATATTTAAACAGGGTTAATCCCTTCTGATCTTGGCCATTGTCAGTTTGGGGAGTGGGGGGAGGCCGAGCCTCTCTGGTCTCCCCCCTCCCTCTCTCCCTCCGTCCCCCCCAAAAGCCAGACCCCCCCCCCCAGATCTTGCTAGAACCGGGGAGGCTTTGTAGAAACGGAGGCGACCGAAGGAAGAAGAAGAGGATGGTGATGCAGCCGAGAAGGAGAATCGAGGGAGGGAGGGACGAGGCTTGGAAAGAGGTAGCACAGGCCAAATCACCCACCCACCCTGGGCTCCCAAATCCTGTGAGCCGCCCCTTTCTTGAAGAACCTAGGTGGATGGGTGGAAGAAGGGAGGAAGGAGGGAGGAAAGAGGGAAGGGAAGAAGAATGGAAGGAGGGAAGGGAAGGAAGCGGGAATGAGGGAGGGAGGGAAGGAAGGAGGTAGAAGTGAGAAAAGGAAGGGAGGGAGGAGAAAGGAAGGGAAAAGGGAGGGAGGAAGGAAAGAGATGGGGAGAAAAGGAAGGAGGAAGGAAGGCGGGAAGGAGGGAAGGAAAGACGAACGAAAGAAGGGAGGGAGGGATAGGAAAGGAAGCGGGAATGAGGAAGGGAAGGAAGGAAGGAGGTAGAAGTGAGAGGAGGAAGGGAAGGAGATGAGGGAGGGAAGGAAGGAAAAGGAAGGAAGGCGGGAAGGAAAGAAGAACGAAAGAAGGGAAGGAGGGATAGGGAAGGAAGAGGGAATGAGGGAGGGAAGGAAGGAAGGAGAAGTGAGAAAAAGGAAGGGAGGAGAAAGGAAGGGAAGAGGGAAGGAAGGAGATGAGGGAGAAAAGGAAGGAAGGTGAAAGGGAGGCGGGAAAGAGGGAAGGAAAGAATAACGAAAGAAGGGAAGGGAAGTAAGCAGGAATGAGGGAGGGAGTGAAGGAAGGAGATGGAAGTGAGAAAAGGAAAGAAGGAGGAAGGAAGGCAGGAGAGGGAAGAAACAAAGAAGGGAGAAAGGGAAGGGAAGGAAGCGGGAAGGGGGGAAGGAAGGAGATGGAAGTGAGAAAAGGAAAGAAAGAGGGAGGAAGGCGGGAGAGGGAAGAAATGAAAAAGGGAAGGGAAGGAGGGAAAGAAGGAGATGGAAGTGAGAAAAGGGAGGAAGGGAAGGGAGGGAAGAAAGAAGGAAAGGGAAGTAGGGAGGGAAGGAAGGAAGAAGGGAGGGAGGGGAGTAGGTGGGGAAGGAAGGATGAAGGGAAAGAAAGGAAGGATGAAGGGAAGGGAAAGGAAGGAAGGGAGGGAGGGAGGAAGGGACCCAGTTGGTCCCATCCACTTATATCCTGAATATCTGGAGGAATGGGAGGCCCAGAAAACCAGCCACAGGCAATCCCCTCCATGCAGTCGTAAGGGAGGGGCAGATGGGACTCAATGCCAAGTCCGTCACAAAGTGGGGAAACAGGTGTGGGGGGGGGAGAAGGAGGAAGACCGCGGGAAAGAAGAGCCTTTCCTGTTTCCTGGTCCTTCTTCTGCAGGCCTCCCCACCCAGGGGTGTCAACCTCCCTCTCCTGGGTGGGGGTGAGGGGGATGCCCATGCTCCTGCCTTGGTTCCCCACTTGCGGCTCACTTGGGGTTTTCGGAGGACACAGGTTCAAAAGCAAACACCCAGGAAAGTGGGGAGATTTGCCCTGACCAAAAGAGGCCCAGGAACCCCACTTTTGACCCTGGTCTGCGACTACCACTCTTCTTCCTCAAGAACAGAACAGAATAGAACAGAGTTGGAAGGGACCTTATAGGTCATCTAGTCCAACCCCCCACCCGAGAGAGAGAGAGAGAGAGGGAGGGAGGGAGGGAGGGAGGGAGAGGGAGAGAGAGAGACCCAGAATAGACAAATACTCTTTGTATGCTCAGGGGAACCATGTTCTCGTGATTCCTTCTGTTTTCAGGCTCTTTGTGGCTTTGGGGATCGACAGGGCCTGGATCTAGCCCCCCCCCCCTCCCCATGTTTCTCTGCACTCCCCTCCCTCCCAGGAGGGACTGGGTCTCCAAATTGCTCAGGCTGGATTCACACAACCCTGTCTAGCAACCTTTGGTATACCCTTGCATTCACACGGTCTGTTAAGCCCAAGTGAGGCAATCCTTGGGTGGGATTTGGCATGGCATGGCCATTAAGGGAGGGAGGGAGGGAGGAGGGGAGGAAGGAAGGAGATGGAAGTGAGAGAAGGAAGGAAGGAAGGAAGGAAGGAAGGAAGGAAGGAAGGAAGGAAGGGAGGGAGGAGAAGGGAAGGAAGAGGGAAGGAGGGAAGGAGATGGAAGTGAGGGAAGGAAGGAAGGAAGGAAGGAAGGAAGGGGAAGGGAAGGAAGAGGGAAGGAGGGAAGGAGATGGAAGTGAGAGAAGGAAGGAAGGAAGAAAGAAAGAAAGAAAGAAAGAAAGAAAGGGGAAGGGAAGGAAGAGGGAAGGAGATGGAAGTGAAAAAAGGAAGGAGGGAAAGAGAAGGAGGGAAGGAAGGAAACGGGAGTGAAGAAAAGGAAAGGTAGAGAGAGAAGGAAGGAAGAAAAGGGAAGGAAGTGGGATGGAAGTGAAAAAAGGAAGGAGGGAAGGAAGGAAACGGAAGTGAAAAAAAAGGAAAGGTAGAGAGAGAAGGAAGGTAGAAAAGGGAAGAAAGAGAGAAGGAGGGAGTGAAGGAAGGAAGGAGGTGGAAGTGAGAAAAAGAGGGAGGGAGGGAATGCATGAATAAAACAAACTAACTAACTAAGTCCAGCCCTTTTGAGAACCCTCAGTTCAAAGTGCTGGAAAGGAGTTAATTGGGGAAACTAGGTTAAACTTGGTTTGTTTCAAAGAACGCATCTCTCATTTGTGCTTTGCAGGGCGGGGGGGGGGGGAATTGAGGAAGGGTCTTTTTGTACCTGGGAAACTTTTCCTTTCACCGTGCACCCTCCCCCCTTGAGATCTCGGCAAACATTGCATGCGCGGAGCGGGAGGCACGCTCTGTATATGCTCAGGGGTTCTCTTGGCCTGTTTGTCTGATTGGAAGCTGCAGCAGGGAATGCTGAATGTTTACGGGGAATCCTCGACTTACGACCAACATTGGGCCCAACATTTCTGTGGCTAAGGGAGACGCTGGTCCAATGACCTTTGCCCCATTTTACGACTTTGCTTGCCACCGTTTGTTAAGCGAATCATTGCAGTTCTCAAGGGAGTCAGATGGTTTTTAAATGTATATGGCTGCCCTGTGGACTTTGTCAGAAGGAAGGAAGGAAAGGAAGGAAGGAGGGAAAGAGGAAGGAAAGAAAGAAAAGAAAAGGAAGGAAGAACAAAAGGAAAGAAAGGAAGGGAAGAAAGGAAGGATGAAAAGTAGAGAAAGAAAGGAAGGAAGGAAGGAAGGAAGGAAGGAAGGAAGGAAGGAAGGAAAGAGGAAGGAAAGAAAGAAAAGAAAAGGAAGGAAGAACAAAAGGAAAGAAAGGAAGGATGAAAAGTAGAGAAAGAAAGAAAGGAAGGAAGGAAGGAAAGAGGAAGGAAAGAAAGAAAAGAAAAGAAGAACAAAAGGAAAGAAAGGAAGGGAAGAAAGGAAGAGGAGGATGGAAAGTAGAGAAAGAAAGGGAAGACAAAGAAAGAAAGAAAGAGGAAGGAAGGAAGAGGAAGGAAAAAAGGAAGGGGAGGAGAAAGGAAGGAAGGAAGGAAGGAAGGAAGGAAGGAAGGAAGGAAGGAAGGAAGGAAGGAAGGAAGGAAGGAGAAATGAAGCCAGAGCAGGAGGGAAGGAAGGATTGAGGAAGTGAGCCTGGGACACTGCAACCGTCATAAATATGACTCAATTGCCAAGCGGGTGAATTTTGATCACGTGACCCCAGGGATGCAGCCATGGTCGTAAGTGTAAAAAACGGTCATTGATCCCCCTTTTTAAAGGGCCGTCGTAACCTCAAACAGTCACTAAATAAACTGTTCATAACTCGAGAATTCCTTCCGTAAGGCTTTCTCCTTTTGTGATGCTCTTGGGAGGGGGGTGTTACAGAATACGGAATATAAAATACAGAATAGCAAGAGTTGGAAGGGACCTCGGAGGTCTTCTAGTCTGACCCCCGCCCTCTGCTCAGGCAGGAAACCCTTCACCGTTTCAGACCAACAGTTGTCCAATCTTTGTCTTACCCCAGAGCAAATTTTGTATGTGGGGGAGTGGGGGGGGGGCTGCAGGATTGAGAAGGGGGACGAGAAGGGAACGAACGACTCTTCGGCTTAAAGAGCAACGAGGCAGCTTAATCAGAGTTTTCAGTGAATCGTTGTCCTCTTGAACCCAGGGCTGCTCTCGTGATTATCAAACAACCCCCCACCCCAAAAAAAACCCTCCCATCCTTCTTAGCCTGCATTGTCGGCTTAAGACTGGCCCTTTAAACAGCTGCCTGCCCCAACGGGCACATTTTGGATCTCTGCCCGGGGAAGCAGGTTGGGTGGGTAGAGGAAGAAGGAGGGGAGGGGAGGGGAGGGGATGGGAGAAGCACAGGAGAAGCTGAGATGAGCTCACCATTTTAGCTTCAGTGGTAGGGGAACCCACGGCTCCTGAGCATGGCTGGAAGGCTGCTCCGAGTCAGCTGGAGAAATCTCTGTCCTGTTTTGCCCATAGGAAGCAACCCATTTCTGGCTTACTCGAACTGTTCGTACCGCTTTACGATGCCTTGGTAAAACCACACTTGGAAAACTGCTCAGGTAGAGTATAGGTGGTACCTGGCTCAACAGTGGTAACTGTGAAAGGGATCTTGGAGTCCTAGTGGACAACCATTTAAATAGGAGCCAGCCGTGTGCAGCAGCTGCCAAAAAAGCCAACACAGTTCTAGGCTGCATCAACAGAGGGAGAGAATCAAGATCACATGAAGGGTTAATACCACTTTATAAGGCTTTGGTAAGGCCACACTTGGAATGTTTGCATTCAGTTTTGGTCTCCACGATGTAGAAAAGATGGGGAGACTCTAGAAAGAGGGCAGAGAAGAGCAACAAAGAGGATTAGGGGACTGGAGACTAAAACATATGAGGAACAGTTGCAGGAACTGGGTAGGTCTAGTTTAAGAGAAAGAAGGACTAGGGGAGACATGACAGCAGCCTTCCAATATCTCAGGGGTTGCCACAAAGAAGAGGGAGTCAAACTATTCTCCAAGGCATCTGAGTGTAGAACAGGAAGCAATGGATGGAAACTAATCAAGAAGAGAAGCAACTTAGAACTGAGAAGGAATTTCCTGACAGTGAGAACAATTAATCAATGGAACAGAAGTTGCCTCCAGAAGCTGTGAATGCCCCAACACTGGAAGCCTTTAAGAAGATGTTGGATAGCCATTTGTCTGTAGTGGTGTAGGGTTTCCTGCCTAGGCAGGGGGTTAGACTAGAAGACCTCCAAAGTCCCTTTCCAACTCTATTATTCTATTCTACATTAGGATCCAGATTGTTGGGGACAATAGGCTGACTTTGTAAACAGCTTAGAGGGAGCTGTAAAGCAGTATATAAATCTAAGTGCTGGGGCTATTGCATCCAGTTTTGGCCACCACGATACAAAAAAGATGTAGAGACTATGGAAAGAGTGCAGAGAAGAGCAATGAAGACGATTAAGGGACTAAAACATGAAAAACGGTTGCAGGAATTGGGTATGTCTAGTTTAATGAAAACATGGAATAAGGGGGAGATTATAGCAGTCTTCCAGGATTTGAGGGGCTGCCCCAAAGAAGAGGGGAGTCAATCTATTTTCCAAATTGCTTCAAGGCAAGAAAATGGATGGAAATTAATCAAGAAGCAACCTGGAACCAATAGAGGAATTTCCTAACATTGAGCCCAATTCACCAGTGGAACAGCCTGCCACTAGAAGTTGTGGGTAGTTTTATCACTGGAGACTTTCAAGAAGAGACTGGACTGCCGTTTGTCAGAAATGTTGGTAGGGTCTCCTGCCTGAGCAAGGGGGGCTGGACTAGAAGACCTCTGAGGTCCCTTCCAACCCTGTTAATCGGTTGTTCAACTCTTGTTTATTCTATTATTCTGAACGTCTCGCCTCCATAAATTGTGGGTGCTCCATTACTGGAGGCTTTCAAGAAGAGACCGGACAATCATTTGTCTGGAATGGGATAGGGTCTCCTGCCTGAGCAGGGGGGGCTGGACTAGAAGACCTCTAAGGTCCCTTCCAACCCTGTTACTCCGTTATTCAGTCTGGGTTGGGCGAATAGTTTCTTAATTTCTCGTCTAGCTCGGATGCCGACATCCAGACTTCTGGAGTTTCTCAGAGGCCAAGAACTTGTGTTGGCTTGTGAACTGTTCTCCTGGGACCTGGTAGGTTGGCATTGGCCCAGCTGGCAAAAATTCCTCCATCTGACTTTTGCAGCCTCTGGGCTTCTGAAAAAAGTGACTTACGACCAGTTTTCACACTGGTTAGATCGAGGTTTGAGGGGAAGATCAGGGTTAGATCAAGGTTTCCCAACCTTGGCAACTTTATGAGGGGCGGACTTCAACTCCCAGAATCCCCCAGCCAGCATAGCTGGCTGGGGGATTCTGGGAGTTGAAGTCCGCCCCTCATAAAGTTGCCAAGGTTGGGAAATATTGTCATTCTCTATCAAATCTTAGGACTCCGGTAGTCCTTGACTTACAACAATGACTGCTCAAAGTTGCAACGGCACTGAAAAAAGTGACTTACGGCCGTTTTTTTCACACTTATGACCAACAACAGATTAGCAGAGTGGGGAGGGACCTTGTAGATCATCTAGTCCAACCCCCTCCCCCCCCTTGCAGGAAGACCCTACACCGTTTCAGTCCAAAGTCCACGGAGAAGCCACGAACAACCCCGTAACTCGCTTAACGCACTGCGCCGGTTAGCTTAACTCTGGCGCGCGAGGTCGCAAAACGGGGCAAAACTCACGTAACCACTGTCTGGCTTAGCAACGGGAATTTGGGGCGGTCGTTAAGTCGAGGATTACCTGTACAGCCCAATGTTAGCTGCATCAGCTCGGAAACTCAATCCCGGAGATGTTTCGGGGGAGCCCGCCATGGGAATTTGGCTCCTTTCGACCTTGGAGGGAAGGGGGCCTTGGAATTGGCCATAACCCCAGGACCCAAAAGACGTGAAAAAATTGGGAGAAGATCAACTTTGCAGATTTTCTCCAGCCGGATCTTGGGGAAGGGTCCTTTCTAAGCAGGGCAAGTCAATTAAAATTTTTAAAAAAATTAGATTTGTTCTCATCAAAGAGACCCTTGTCTGCCTCCCACTTAAGCTGACTTCTCTTTCGCCTACCAAAATCTCTCATTTGTTCGTTCGCTCCGGCTTCTTGGAATATTTTTTTTTGGGGGGTGATGGGGGCGAAATTCTCAAGATAAGCACATTCTTGAGATACGGAGCGGGCCTGGGAAAGCGATTTGCTGCGTGGCTGATGGAGATTTATGTCACCGAGGCTGCAGGATGACGCGGCAAGAGGCCGGGGGGAGAGAGAGGCAGCGGAGGGCTTCTTAAATGCTAAATATTGTTTTTAAATACATAAACCCGATAACAGCACACACACACCGCTCCCCTGGCCTTGCGAGTCAAAATTTTGCAAAACGGGAGGGCCGAGAGGTTGTGTTGCATCCCTACGAAATTTCGAGAGGCAGGGAAGGTGTTGTACATCTTCATTCGGATACGGTACAAGCTGCCTATGTGTGTTTGTGTGTGTGTGTATTTGCCTTGCCCTCTCTGCTTTCGGCACCTGGTACATCCCCTGTTTCCCTGGTTGAGGACTCCTATCACTTGCATTCCTCGTTCTTTAGGTCTTCTTGAGGAACAAGAAAAGTGATCGATTAGAATAGCAAGAGGAAGGCTGAAAAAGTATTTTTCAAAGAAGGATTCAAAATCCCAGAAGCCGTTACTTTTATTATTTGGGCCACTTGTATTATTGTATTTTATTTTTTATTATTTCATTTTTGTTATTTTATGTTATTGTTTCACTTTATTTTTTTTTCCTTCTCATTTCGTAAGACAGAATTACAGCAGAACAAAGTTGGAAGGGACTGGGAAGGTCATCTAGTCCAACCCCCTGCTTAAATGGGACAGCCTTATACGATTCTGGACAAATGGCTGTCCAGTCTTTTCTTTAAAATCTCCAGAAAGGGAGCACTCTCTAATTTAATTTAATTTAACTTTATTTTATTTTCATTTTCTTATTTTATTCATTTCATTATTTCATTTCATTAGGCAGAATTACAGAAGAACAAAGTTGGAAGGGACCGGGAAGGTCATCTAGTCCAACCCCCTGCTTAAGTGGGACACCCCTATACGATTCTAGGCAAATCACTGTCCAGTCTCTTCTTAAAAATCTCCAGAGAGGGAGCACTTTCTAATTTAATTTAATTTAATTTTATATTATTTTTATTTATTTCTTCTTTCATTTCATTTCATTATTTCATTTCCTCACACAGAATTACGGAAGGGCAAAGTTGGAAGGGACTTGGGAGGTCATCTAGTCCAACCCCCTGCTTCAGTGGGAGGGCCTATACGATTTTGGACAAATGCCTGTTCAGTCTCTTCTTTAAAATCTCCAGAGATGGAGCCCTCACAAATTTAATTTAATGTAACTTTATTTTTTTATTTCATTTTATTTATTTATTTTGCTTTACCTTATTTATTTTATTTTATTTTTTATTTTATTTATTTTATCAATTTCATATATACATTCACAATTATATGATATCATTAACTGTTATTAATAATATGTATTTATAACAATTTTTCCCTACTGTTGACAATATACTTGAAGATTGCTTTTTAACATCCCATAGATCCATCTTATCTTACAACGGTCCTACTTCTTCTTCCCTCCCTCCTCTTTCCTCCTCATTTCTTCTCTCTTACTCCCCTTCCTTCCCTCCCTCCTTCCCCTTCCCTCCTTCCTTCCCTCCTTTCTTTCTCCTTCTCTCCTTCTTTTCCCCCTTCCTTTCCTCCTTCCTTCCCCCCTTCCTTCTCTCCTACATTCCCTCCTTCCTTCCCTCCTTTCTTCTCTCCTTCTCTCCTTCCTTCCCTCCTTCCCTCCTTTCTTCTCTCCTTCTCTCCTTCCTTCCCTCCTTCCTTCCCTCCTTATGCTTTACCTTATTTTATTTCATGTCTTTTTAGAGTTCATTTTATTTTATTTCATTTTCGCTTTTATTTTATTTCATTTCATTTTAGATTTTATTTCATTTCGTTTCATTTTAGAGTTTATTTAATTTTAGAGTTTATTTTATTTTAGGTTTTTTTTTAATTGCATTGCATTCATTTTTCATTATTTTTTAATGCCACCCATCTCTCACTATTAGTGACTCCGGAGACACGGGTTCCCGGATAAGAATTCCAGATGAGAATTTCACAACTGGTGGGCTGAAAAATGTGGGCGTCCTTCTACAATAGATGATTGCTTTGTTCAAGGGGAGAATTAAGGGGGTTGCGTAGGAAAAAAAATATCTTCATGGCTAAACAATAACCAGGCCCCCAAATCTGTCCCATATGGCTACTGTCCAGATGTTGAGGCTACAGAGGTCAAAATTCCTAGCAAAAGGGATGAAATTCCAGAGGTTGCAGTACTGGGTTGGGGAAACTTTGAAGACAAGAATGGTAACCTAGCTGTTAGATCTGTGTTTGAGGGTTAGATCAGGGTTTGTTAACCGTGGTGACTTTATGAGGAGTGGACTTCAACTCCCAGAATTCCCCAGGCCTGGGGAATTCTGGGAGTTGAAGTCCGCCCCTCATAAAGTTGCCAAAGTTGAGAAATATTGTCATTCTCTATCAAAGCTTTGGACTCAGGTAGTCCTCGAAAATTGGATATGGGCGAGTCTCAACTTACGTCGGTTTGTTTAGTGACCGTTGGTTAGCGACGGCCCTAAAAAAGTGACTTTTGACCAGTTTTCACACTGGTTAGATCAGGATTTGAGGGTTAGATAAGGGTTTCTCAACCTTGGCAACTTTATGAGGGGCGGACTTCAACTCCCAGAATTCCCCAGACAGCGTAGCTGTCTGGGGAATTCTGGGAGTTGAAGTCCGCACCTCAAAGTTGCCACGGTTGAGAAATATTGTGTTAAGTGGTCATTCTCTTTCAAAGTTTTGGACTCCTCAGTATAGACAGTCCTCGACTTACAACAATTCATTTAGTGTCCGTTACAACGTCGCTGGAAAAAGTGACTTATGGCCGTTTTTCACACTTACGACCGTTGCAGCCTCCCCAGGGTCAGTTGATCAAAAAATATGGATGCTTGGCAACTGGCTCATATTTATGACGGTCGCAGTGTACCTGGACCCCCCCTTTTGCGACCTTCTGACAAGCGAAGGCAGCCGGATTTGCTTAACAACCGTGTGACCCACTGAACAATAGCAGAGATTCGCTTAACCACGGTGGCAAGAAAAGTGGTAAAGTGGGTGGGGGGGTTCACTTCATTGCCGTCCCGCTTAGGCACAGAAATACAGGGCTCGGTGGCGGTCGTAAGTGGAAGACAACCTGTAGTACTTTTAGAGCCGAGGTGGCGCAGTGGTTAGGGTGCAGTACTGCAGGCCACTTCAGCTGACTGCTATCTGCAGTTCAGCGGTTCAAATCTCACCGGCTCAAGGTTGACTCAGCCTTCCATCCTTCCGAGGTGGGTGAAATGAGGACCAGGATAATTGTTGGGGGCAATATGCTGACTCTGTAAACCGCTTAGAGAGGGCTGAAAGCCCTATGAAGCGGTATAGAAGTCTAACTGCTATTGCTATTGCTATTCTTTGGAGGTTCTGCGTTCGAGTGTGACCTGTCCTTGGGCAGCATAGACCCATTGTGCAGAAAGAAAGACTGATCGTTTTTGAGCTAGCTGGAATGTCTCTCTCCCAAGTCCTTTCCCCTCTGTGATTGGGGATTAAGACTCCGGAACTCAACTCTCCTCATCCACAACAATAACAAAAAAAAAAGGATAAAACACTTGTGCAAACTTTAACTGCAGTTTTTGGCGGTGCACAGAGGTGTTAATGAGGAGGAGTGGAAGGAGCCAGTTTAACCTGTGTAGGAATGCAAAGGGTGGGCCTTCCTTGAAGCCATGTCTCTCAACACACACACACGCCGGCCCCTCTTGGGCTGGGATTTCTACTGTCTGGGTTGAGCTCTGAAACGGGTTTTTTTTTTGGGGGGGGGGAAGGGGTTGATGCAGCCAGATAGCCATGGGGGGGGGAGGAGGAGGAAGAGGGGGAGGAGGAGGGGGAGCGGAAGCAGGAGAAGGAAGAGGGAGGAGGAAGATAAGGAGGAGGAGAAGCAGAAGCAGAAGCAGGAGGAGAAGGAATAGGGGAAAGAGGAGGAGGAGAAGGAAGAACTGGAGGAGGAGGAAGAGGAGGAGGAGGAAGAGGAGGAGAAAGAAGAGAAGGAAAAGAAGGAAGGGGAGGAGAGGAGTGGAAACAGGAGGAGGAGGAGGGAGGAGGAGAAGAAGCAGAAGCAGGAGGAGAAAGAATAGGGGAAAGAGGAGGAGGAGAAGGAAGAGGAGCAGGATGAGGAAGAGGAGGAGGAAGAGAAGGAAAAGAAGGAAGAGGAGAGGAGTGGAAGCAGGAGGAGGAGAAGGAAGAGGGTGAAGGAGGAAGAGGAGGAGAAGAAGGAGGGGAGAAAGAGGAGGAGCAGGAGGAGGAAGGGAGAGCAGAAGGAAGAATGGGAGGGGGAGGAGGGGGAGAAGGAAAAGGAAGGGCAGGAGGAGAAGGAAGAGGGGAAGAGAAGGAAGAAGGAGGAGAAGGAGAAGGAAGAGGGGGAGGAGTGGGAGAAGGAAGAGGAGGAGGAGGAGTGGGAGAAGTCAACCGGGAAGCCAGATTGGCTTAACAATTGGGTTGCCAACGAAACAGCTACAGAGATTCGTTTAACCACGGTGGGAAGAAAGGACATAATACGGGACAAAAGTCACTTCACCCATATTTCACTTAGCCAATGTAAATTTGGGTCGTAGGTCGAGGACAACCGGTATGGCCTCAATCGGCCTTTCACATTAGCAACGGTGACTCAGGAGGGTCGGTTCGAGGACCACACAGAGTGTGTGTAAAACCCAGCAACCTGCCAATCACCAATTCGCTAATTTATGAGACCTTTTTGACATTTGGTGGAGTTAGCTGGACTCCGTTATCCCCCCAGGCAGTGTGTTGAGTGATTGGCTATGCGGCTCAGTGCATGGCTCTCAAATTAGGTTAAGCTGTGTGCTACCTGGAACATGGAGAGGCCTATTTTTGAGTAAATTTACACAGGTGAGCTTGCTCAAATAGCCGGCTTTGCGGGAGAATGGTTTAATTTCACCCGTTGCAAAGGCATCTCTCCCTGCCCCCCCTTCCTCCTTCTCTCCCTCTCTCTTTCTCTCTCTGCCTCTCTTTCACTCTCCTTCTTTCCCCTTTCTCTTTCTCTCTTTCTCTGTCTCTGCCTCTCTCTCTTCCTCTCTTCCTCTCTCTCTTTTCCTCTTTCTTTCTTTCTTTCTCTCTCTTTCCCCTTTCTCTTTCTCTATTTCTGTCTCTGCCTCTCTCTCTCTTCCTCTCTCTTCCTCTCTCTTCCTCTCTTTTCCTCGCTTTCTCTCTCTCCCTCTTTCCCCCTTCTCTTTCTCTGTCTCTGCCCCTCTCTCTCTTCCCCCCTCTCTCTCTCTTCCTCTCTTTCTCTCTCTCTTTTCCTCTCTCTCTCTCTCCCTCTTTCCCCTTTCTCTTCCTCTTCCTCTATTTCTGTCTCTGCCTCTCTCTCTCTCTTCCTCTCTTCCTCCCTCTCCTCTCTTCTCTTTCTTTCTCTGTCTATTTCTCTCTGTCTGGCTCTTTCTGTCCCTCTCTCTTCCTCTTTCTCTTTCTCTCTCTGTCTCTGTCTCTGTGTCTATTTCTCTCTGTCTCTTTCTCTCCTTCTCTGTCTCTTTCTCTCCCTCTCTGCCTCTGCTTCTCTGTGTGTGTGTGTGTCTCTCTCTTTCTCTCTCAAATAATCAACAGTCAAAGCCGTTTGGGATCTGTCTCCAGCGTTTAATTGGAAGTGAGCAATTCCTTGCAAGGCAGGGGAGGGGTGGTGTACGTGTGTAATGGCATGCGGGGAAGACCTTGAGAGAGGCAGCTGAGAAAAATGCTGCCTAGGGCAGTTGAATTCAAATTCAGAATAGAGCCGGGAAGGACCTTGGAGGTCTTCTAGTCCAACCCCCTGCTCATGCAGGAGACTCTATCCCATTTCAGACAAATGGCTGTCCCCTTTCTTCTTAAAAACCTCCAGTGATGGAGGAACACCCACAACTTCTGGAACTAAGCCATTCTACTGGTTAATTGTTCTCACTGTTAGGCAGTTTTTCCTTAATTCCAAGTTGCTTCTCTCCTTGATTAGTTTCCATCCATTGTTTCTTGTCTTGCTTTCTGGGGCTTTGGAGAATAAATCGACATCTTCTTCTTTGTGGTGGCACCTCAAATCCTGGAATACTGCTATCATGTCCCCCCTAGTCCTTCTTTTCTCTAGACTAGCTGTACCGATTCCTGCAACTGCTCTTCATATATTTTAATTTCTGGGTTTTAATCCTCTTAGTGGCTTCTCTGCACTTTTCCCACAGTCTGAACATCTTTCTTGTAATGTGACCGAATCAGGATGCCGTATTCCAGGCAGTGGCTGTGCTAAGGGTTTATAAAGTGGTACTAATCCTTTACGTGATTTTGATTCTATGCCTGTTTACACAACCAAAGATTGTATTCGGTTTTTTGGCAGCTGCCGCACACGGCTGGCTCATGTTTTGTTGTGGCCCGTCAACGGCCAGCGGAGCTGGCAGCAGATTCGGACAGTGAGGAGGTTGGGGAGGAAGATGGGCCAGTCCTGGAGTCTGGGGAAGGCTCTGATGAGGGCTCTGTGTCGGAGGCAGAGAGGGGGCCAGGGCCGTATGCCAATTATCAGCTGGAGTCAGACATCAGTGAGGCAGAGGAACAGCTGGAGCCTGTTCCCAGTATGCACATGCACAGAGTTGCCAGAGGAAGGGAACAGCTAAGGAAGAAGGGTTGACTTGGGAGTAAGACTAGAGGTGGACGGTGAATGGCCCCTCCCAGAGGAGATAAAAGAGGAACGAAAGGGGAGTGGAGTTTGCAGGATACAATTAGTTCCCTTAATTGGTTCGTGACTCTCCAAGACTCCTGGCCAAGTTTTCCAGATCTCGGCCTGGCAGCTCTCCAAGCCAGATAAGGTCTGTGACTGTAAATCCTCCCTTGAAAGACTTGGCTGGATGTGAAGGAGCCAAATCCACAGTCAATTAATAAAAGGGGGAAAGGTTTTTTTTGTTGGGCCCAGGAGTTTGCTTCCTGCTCTCGGGAAGCCTCGGTCTGAACACGTTTAAGGGATCGTCCACGAGGACTCCAAGGTCCCTCTCGCAGTGACTGTTTTTGAGACGGGTCTCGCCTAATCTGATAATAGTCAGCCTAGCCTGCAACTGCGTAACGGGTGGGTGAAAGGCTCAGAAAGAACCCTCCCTAATCCCCTGCGCTGTAAAGGAGACGGTGGGAGATTTCTTCTTTCAGACCTGCAAGATTCTGTTGAAGTACGCTTTATAATAGGGGTCAGCAACCTTAAAGAACCCCAAAGCTCCTAACCAGAAGCCCCCCCCTTTCAATTCTGGAGCTGACCGGAAGTCTGGTTCCCCTACCATAGAGTCTCCTCCTAGCGTGGCGTCCTTCCCCCTTTACCTGTCCTAACCGAAAGCCCTAGCAGTTGTGGAGTAGAATAGGAAACCTGTCCCTTGCCATAGAGTCTTCTCCTGGTGCACCGTGCACCCCTCCAAACCAGAAGCACCTCTCAAAACTGTGGTGCCAACCGGCGACAGAGAGCCGCAGCAGAGGGATGAACAAGCCACGGGTTGCTGACCCCTGCTTTAGAGGAAAGTCGAATTAACTCGCTGCAATTGTTAAGTTAATAACATGCTTGTTAAGGGAATCCGGCTTCCCCATTCATTTTGCTTGTCAGAAGGTCGCAAAAGAGGACCGTGTGACCCCAGGACACACTACAACTGTCATAAGAAGGAGTCAGTTGCCATGTCCCTTCCAATTTGCCCTTTCCATGCTCCTGTGGAATATCTTTTCTTCTCTGTTGAAGCTCTACTCTAAAAGAATATGGAAGGAGAGGGTCTTCTCCCTTACAAAGTGAGAAGGCCATTCTGTGAGCTAGATTGATTAAGCAGGTGGAGAAGAGGCCCCTGAGGACTCCGTTACCCATATCTCCCTCTGCGGGTCTCCGATTGAGACATCCACCCTTCACAACAGAGGCAGGCCTCAAAGTTTTTCCTTGACTTCATGTCAACGAGAGCCTGGCCAACTTTCTTAACTTGGGCAACTTTAAGATGCTTGGATTTCAACTCCTGGCATTCTGGGAGTTGAAGTCCAGGCATCTTAAAGTGGCCAAGGTTGAGAAATACTGGCCTAACAGAAATTGGGTACTGTCCCTTTAAGGACCTCCGTTTTCTTTCCCCAAAAGAGGGTGGAGTTTGAGATCTTCCAGAGTGGTGGATGTTTATGGAGCTCTCCATGGTGCTGATATTTTTCCTAAGTGTTTAATTCGGTGCTTCTCAAACTTGGCTCCTTGATGTGTGGACTTCAAGAACCAGAATTCCCCAGCCACCATTTTCTAAAGGTGGTTGGACTTCATGTCCCAGAATTCCCCAGTCAGCATGTTTTAAAGATGGGTGGGCTTCAAGTCCTAGGATTCTCCAACTAGCATGCTCTAAAGATGGTTGGACTTCAAATCCCAGAATTCCCCAGCCACCATATTCTAAAGATGGTTGGTCTTCATGTCCCAGAATTCCCCAACCTGCATACGCCAAAAAAGATGGCTGGATTTCAACCCAGTCAACATGCTGTAAAGATGAGTGGACTTCAAATCCCAGAATTCTCCATCTAGCATGCTTTAAAGATGGTTGATTTCAACTCCCAGAATTCCCCAGTCCGCATGCTTTAAAAATTAGTGGACTTCACGTCCCAGGATTCCCCAGTCAGCAGGCTTAAAGATGAGTGGACCTCAAGTCTCAGGATTCTCCATCTAGCATGCTCTAAAATGGTGGGACTTTAAATCCCAAAATTCCCCAGCCAGCATATTCTAAAAACTGTTGGCTATCAAGTCCCAGAATTCCCCAGCCAGCATGCTTTAAGAGAATGGAGTTCAATTCCCACAATTCTCTCCCTTGCATGCTTTAAGATGGGTGGACTTCAAGTCCCAGAATTCTCCAGTCAGAAAGCTTTAATATGCTGTCTGGGGAATTATGGGAGTTGAAGTACACATGTTTTTAAAGTTACTAAATAGATGGTCTCAAGATTTGAAGGGACCTAAATTGCATCAGATTTGTGATGTCTCCAGGATCGCTGGCCTCAACGCTTCCTTGAGCACGTCTCCCACCACTTGTGCAAATTTGCACTTGAAATGCACACCCACGTGGGGTTCCCCCCCCCCCGCCTCCCCACGTTGCATTTTAGACATTTTTGCACTTTGGTTAACCCTCCTACTGAGACCAGCATCAAGTAATCTAGTGAATGTTAAATTCCTGACCTTGGCACTCAGTTCAGGAGTTCTCATGGGGTTTCAACTTGGCAGAATTCCCAACTCTTGGAATTCTTCAGTGTTTCCCCATTAAACCGTCTATTATTCCCATGAATTTCCCAAGAGATTAAAAACGGCTTTTGATTGGAGGATTAAAGCTTTCCAGGAAGATGACAAGACACCTGGCAATGCAATACAATTTTTCATTTATTACACTTAATGTGCATTTATTTCATACAATAAGCAAGAGAGAGAGAGAGAGAGAGAGAGAGAGAGAGAGAGAGAGAGAATGAAAGATGAATGGGTGGATGGATAGATAGATAGACAGATAGCGGTACAGATGTATGTATGTATGTATGTATGTATGTATGTATGTATGTATGTATGTATGTATGTAGAGAGAGAGAGAGAGAAAGAGAGGATGGACGGACGGACGGACAGACAGACAGACAGACAGACAGATAGATATGATGGATAAATATGATAGATAGATGGATGGATAGATGGATGGATGGATGGATGGATGGATAGAAAGAAAGAAAGAAAGATAGATAGATGATAGGTAGGTAGGTAGGTAGGTAGGTAGGTAGGTAGGTAGGTAGGTAGATAGATAGATAGATAGATAGATAGATAGATAGATAGATAGATAGATAGATAGATAGATAGATATGGATGGATGGATGGAGAGAGGTGGGGGAAATAATAGATGAATGAGTGGATGGATAGATAGATGACAGATAGATTAGATAGACAGACAGATAGATAGAGGTACAGATATATATGTATGTATGTTTGTATGTATGTATGTATGTATGTATGTATGTATGTATGTATGTATGTAGAGCCGAGGTGGCGCAGTGGTTAAATACAGCACTGCAGGCTACTTCAGCTGACTGCAGTTCAGCAGTTCGGCTGTTCAAATCTCACCGGCTCAAGGTTGACTCAGCCTTCCATCCTTCCGAGGTGGATAAAATGAGGACCCGGATTGTTGGGGGCAATATGCTGACTCTGTAAACCGCTTAGAGAGGGCTGGAAGCCCTATGAAGCAGTATATAAGTCTAACTGCTATTGCTATTGCTATTGTATGTATGCATGCATGCATGTATGCATGCATGCATGCATGCATGTATGTATGTATGTATGGAGAGAGAGAGAGAGAGAGAGAGATAGAATGGATGGATGGATGGATGGACGGACAGACAGACAGACAGATATGGATGGATGGATGGATGGATGGATGGATAGATAGATAGATAGATAGATAGATAGATAGATAGATAGATAGATAGATAGATAGATAGATATGATGGATAGATATGATGGATAGATGGATGGATGGATGGATGGATGGATGGATAGATAGATAGATAGATAGAGATGGATGGATGGATGGATGGATGGATGGAGAGAGAGAGAGATGATGGATAGATAGATATGGATGGGTGGATGGATGGATGGATGGATATGCACACACACTTCTGGTGGCAGGTAGTTCCACTGATTAATTGTCCTCCCTTCTCAGGAGGTTTCTCCTTAATTCCAGGTTGCTTCTCTCCTTGGTGAGTTTTCACCCCTTGCTTCATTGTCCTGCCTTCCGATGCTTTGGAAAATAAACTCACTTAAACGTCCGTGGCAAAGCAGGTCATCCGATGAAGCAAAACGTATTTAACAACTGTCTGGCTTAGCTAGTTGAGGGTTGAAATTTGGAGCTCAAATTGTGCTCGAAAGGCTACCGGGATCGTGAATCGGCAGCGTTTGGCTGTCAGGTGCAAAGAAATCTATGATTCCCCACCCCCCCCCCACCCTCAGTCAAAAGCCATACGTGGGTTTGCTCACCTGCCCACGCAGTGCGAGGAAAAGTTCAGTTGCCCAGAGTAACAGGTGAATGTTTTCGGAGTTTTTTATCCTTCCACCACCGGCACGGAGAAGGTTAGCTGAGTGCAGAGGATTTTATGTTGTTGAACATCGCGGGGGGGGGGGGGGTGTTGGGGAGGGGGGGTGGTTGGGTTGTGAGCTCCCTCTCCGCTCCACCAAGGAGAAAATACAAATCACCTCCACCATTTCTCCAGGGTGGAAACACATCCTTCCGCGGCGAGAACAAACCCTCCAAATGGGAATGTCCCACGGGATAAATTTGTCTCCGGCGACGGAATGGAGACACGGAAAGCCGGAGGGATGAGGGTGGAAATGGATGGTATTCAATCGCGCACCTGCCTCTTAGGCACCGCAGGGCCCTATTGAGGCCAGGAGGCCGTGAGAATTCACACTGACCTTCTCTTCCCCCTCTGCAACTCCGAACTCCGAAACAAATTCTTTTTCCAAAACAAAAGCAGAAAACCTCGACATGGGGAAGGGTTCTTGGAGGCCATCCGAACTAACCCCCGAGTCTCTCCTGAGGTTCTCAGTCATCCCAGGTCATGGAGCTTCCTCACGGGAACCTTTCAAGAAGAGATTGGAGTGCCATCTGTCAGAAATGGTATAGGCGTGTCTTCTGCTGGGGCTGGGGTTTGGACTAGATGACCTTCAAGGTTCCTTCCAACTCCCAAAGGTGCTTTTTTTTTTATCCTCACGAGGCAACTGGACTTTCTGGTTTTGGTTTGAAGATGTTTCGCTTCTCATGGCCAGAAGCTTCTTCGCTTCTGACTGCATGGTGAGGAATAGAAGGATCTGTGTACCTGGTACATCTCTTCCCATGGCTCACTGCATTTTACTGCATATACAATACTTTGGTCATTTGCATCCACTTAGAGGGTTGTTGAGGCCACTTGGAGGATTAAACTGTGCCCTCAAGGTCACCTGAATGGCGCAAATCGGTGGGCAGCCTTCTTGGAACTGCTGAAAGGACCGATCTGTACGTTGGGGAAACAAAACAGCCCCTTCAGAAACGCATGGCACGACATAGGAGAACAAACTCATCAGGACTAGATTCAGGAGTCTGCGTTTAAAAGACACAGGCCGTTCTTCGGAAGGCAGCAGAGTCCACATTTTGGACAGAGAGGACTGGTGGCTTGAAAGAAGGGTCAAAGAAGCCATCTACATTAAAGTTGAACGACCCTCTTTCAACAGAGGGGGAGGGATACGACGTCATCTACCTCCAGTTTACAACACAGTCCTTTCAACAGTTCCAAGAAGGCTCCACCCCCCCATTTGCACCACTCAGGTGACCCTGAGGACACAGACGAACCTTCAAGTGGTCTCAACGACTCTCTAAAAAGGATGCAAATGACCAGCTTTGTCTGCAAGGAGAATAAATCCTTCCATTCCCCACCATCCAAACTCTGCTGGCTGGGGAATTCTGAGAGATGAAGTCCATCATCCATCTTGCCACAAAGAAGAGGGAGCCAAGCTATTCTCCAAGGCACCTGAGGGCAGGATGAGAAGCAATGGGTGGAAACTAATCAAGGAGAGAAGCAACTTAGAACTGAGGAGTAAATTTCCTGACAGTGAGGACAATGAATCAGTGGAACAGAAGTTGCCTCCAGAAGCTGTGAATGCCCCAACACTGGAAGTCTTTAAGAAGATGTTGGATAGCCATCTGTCTGAAACAATATAGGGTTTCCTGCCTAACCAGAGGGTTGGACTAGAAGACCTCCAAGCTCCCTTCCAACTCTGCTATTGTATTGTAAGTGCAACAAAGATGATGAGGGGACTGGAGACTAAAACATATGAAGAACGGTTGCAGGAACTGGGCTTGTCTAATGTTTAATGAAAAGAAGGACTAGGGGAGACATGATAGCAGTCTTCCAATATCTCAGGGGTTGCCACAAAGAAGAGGGAGTCAAACTATTCTCCAAGGCACCTGAGGGCAGAACAAGAAGCAATGGGTGGAAACTAATCAAGGAGAGAAGCAATTTAGAACTGAGGAGTAAATTTCCTGACAGTTAGAACAATTAACCAGTGGAACAGAAGTTGCCTCCAGAAGTGGTGAATGCCCCAACACTGGAAGTCTTTAAGAAGATGTTGGATAGCCATTTGTCTGAAACAGTATAGGGTTTCCTGCCTAACCAGGGGGTTGGACTAGAAGACCTCCAAGCTCCCTTCCAACTCTGCTATTGTATTGTATCTGAAAGGCTAATGTGTGTGTCAGCTCTCTTTTGTATTTTACCGGTAGTTTCATTTTATCTTTGTTCATCTATGCCACTTCTCCATATTCTTCTATTTGACCTACTAGTTTCGGTCCAGATTCTTGCGGATCTTCCAAAATAAACACGAAATCATCTGCAAACACCTGTAATTTGTATTCATCTTTCTTAATTCTCATCCCCTTTGTCTTTTCATTTTTGTCCTATCTTTCTATTTGATATCTCTAATGTTAGTACATCTTAAAGCATGCTGGCTGGGGAATTCTGGGAATTTGAGTCCACTATCTTAAAGCATGCTGGCTGGGGAATTCTGGGAATTTGAGTCCACTATCTTAAAGCATGCTGGCTGGGGAATTCTGGGAATTTGAGTCCACTATCTTAAAGCATGCTGGCTGGGGAATTCTGGGAATTTGAGCCCACCATCTTAAAGCATTCTGGCTGGGGAATTCTGGGAGTTGAAGTCCTTGTGCCTTAAAATTCCAGGTTTGAGAAACTCTGCTCCAATTTCTTCCCTCAGGAGTCAATGGTGCTTTTCACATTTATCGAAGGCTGCAGGAGGGTTTCAGGCTCGTAACTCTCCGGACCATTTTTCACAGTCCAGCTGTTAAACCTGGCAACCTTTACATTGTACTCCTTTCCTGCATTTTTTCACAGCTGGTAGGTTTTTCTGACCTGAGGGGGAGAGAAAACCCTCCCCTCCTTCTCAGCTTCTTTCCTCGTCTGCATTTTAAGCCAAATGTTTTCTCTGTCTTATCCTGGGTCCACAATGCTGGGGGGAAAAAACTCTCAGTTGGGACCCAGCTGGTAAACAAGCTTGGTTGGGAGCTGCCAATCAAATAAACAAAAGCAAAATTGCCAAATTAAAATCCTTCTACACAAATCTCTGCTAAGTCCACTTTGGGATACTTAAAAAGAAAAGAAAAAACAAATAACAAATAGCATTTCTCAGAATAACAGTTGGAAGGGACCTTGGAGGTCCACTTGGAAATTTTTCTCACTGTTAGGAAGTTTCATCTTAATTCCAGGTTGATTCTCTCCTTGAATAGAATAGGAATAGGAATAGGAATAGGAATAGGAAGAGAAATAGGAATAGGAATAGGAATAGGAATAGGAATAGGAATAGGAATAGGAATAGGAATAGAAATAGAAATAGGAATAGAAATAGGAATAGGAATAGGAAGAGAATGGAATGGAATGGAATAGAATAGAATAAACAGAGTTGGAAGGGACCTTCAAGGTCTTCTAGTCCAACCCCTTGCTTAGGCAGGAAACCCTACACCTCTTCAGACAAATGGTTATCCAACATCTTCTTAAAAATTTCCAGGGTTGGAGCATTCACAATGTTTGGGGGCAGATAGTTCCACTGATTAATTGTCCTTACTATTAGGAAGTTTCTCCTTAATTCCAGGTTGATTCTCTCCTTGAATAGAATAGGAATAGAAATAGAATAGAATAGAATAAACAGAGTTGGAAGGGACCTTGAAGGTCTTCTAGTCCAACCCCCTGCTTAGGCAGGAAACCCTACACCTCTTCAGACAAATGGTTATCCAACATCTTCTTAAAAACTTCCAGTGTTGGAGCATTTACAATGTTTGGGGGCAGATAGTTCCACTGATTAATTGTCTTTACTGTTAGGAAGTTTCTCCTTAATTCTAAGTTGCTTCTCTCCTTGAATAGAATAGGAATAGAAATAGGAATAGAATAAACAGAGTTGGAAGGGACCTTGAAGGTCTTCTAGTCCAACCCCCTGCTTAGGCAGGAAACCCTACACCTCTTCAGACAAATGGTTATCCAACATCTTCTTAAAAACTTCCAGTGTTGGAGCATTCACAATGTTTGGGGGCAGATAGTTCCACTGATTAATTGTCCTTACTGTTGGGAAGTTTCTCCTTAATTCTAACTTGCTTCTCTCCTTGGTTAGTTTCCATCTGTTGTTTCATGTCCTGCCTCCTGATGCTTTGGAAAATAGATTGGCCCTCTCTTCTTTCGGGCAGCCCCTCAAATCTTGGAAGACTGCTATCATGTCTCCCCTGGTCCTTCTTTCCATTAAACTGGACACACCCAGTTCCTGCAACTGTTCTTTGTATGTTTTAGCATCCAGGCCTCTAATTCTCTTTGTTGCTCTTCTCTGCACTCTTTCCATAGTCTCAACATCTTTTTTATAATATGGTGGCCAAAACTGGACGCAATATTCCAAGTGTGGCCTTACTAAGACTATATAAAGCGGTACTTCCGTAGTACTTCACATGATCTTGATTCTGTTCCTCTGTTAATGCATCCTAGGATTGTTTCTAAATTGTTCCAACTCATACCTTCAAAACGACGCTATAGGGCACTGCACACCAAGACAACTAGACACAAGAACAGTTTTTTTCCCCCGAACGCCATCACTCTGCTAAACAAATAATTCGCTCACCACTGTCAAACCATTCACTAAGGCTGCATTACTATGACTATTAGTCTTCTCATTGTTCCTATCACCCATCTCCTCCCACTTATGACTGTAGGACTTTGTTGCTTTTATCCTTACGATTTATATTGATATGGATTGTTTCCTGATTGCTTATTTGTTCCCTATGACTATCATTAAGTGTTGTGCCTTAGGATTCTTGACGAATGTATCTTGTCTTTTTATGTCCACTGAGAGCATCTGTACCAAAGACAAATTCATAATGTGTCCAATCACACTTGGCCAATAAAGGATTCTATTTTATTTGTTCTATTCTATTCTATTCTATTCTACTCTACTCTGTAATTTTATTCTATTCTAATTCTATTCTTTCTATTCTATTCTGATTCTGTTCTATTGTAATTCTATTCTGTTCTATTGTAATTCTATTCTGTTCTATTGTAATTCTATTCTAATCTATTTATTCTAATTCTATTATATTTATTCTATTCTATTCTATACTGATTCTGTTCTATTCTAATTATATTCTATTCTAATTCTATTCTACTCTACTCTGTAATTGTATTCTATTCTATTCTAATTCTATTCTATTCTGATTCTGTTCTATTCTATTCTATTCTAATTCTATTCTATTTATTCTATTTTATTCTGATTCTGTTCTAATTCTATTCTATTCCATTCCATTTACTCTGTAATTCTATTCTATTCTAATTCTATTCTAATTCTATTCTATTTATTCTGATTCTGATTCTGATTCTGATTCTGATTCTGTTCTATTCTGATTCTATTCTAATTCTAATTCTATTCTATTCTATTCTAATTCTATTCTATTTATTTTATTCTATTCTGATTCTGTTCTATTCTAATTCTGTTCTATTCTAATTCTATTCTATTCTATTCTATTCTATTTATTCTATTCTATTCTATTCTGATTCTGTTCTATTCTAATTCTATTCTATTCCATTCTATTTACTCTGTAATTCTATTCTGTTCTATTCTAATTCTATTCTATTTATTCTATTCTGATTCTGATTCTGTTCTATTCTGATTCTATTCTAATTCTATTCTATTCTAATTCTATTCTATTTATTCTATTCTGATTCTGATTCTGATTCTGTTCTATTCTAATTCTATTCTAATTCTAATTCTATTCTATTCTATTCTATTCTATTCTGCATTGTTTTGGCTGCTGCAGCACACTGCTGACTCATACTTAAAGGATTGTCTTTCACCAGGTTGGGCCAATAAGCCGTGGTGATGTCATCGGCCCTGAGCCGAGGTCAAAGGAGCAGATGCTGGGTCTGTCCCAGTAGATTTCGGCCTGGGGAAGAATTTGCTGGCGCTAGGAGGCTAATTTGGGGATGAAAGCCTCTGCTGTCAGAAGGGCTGTTTTGATGAGAAGCAGAGCTCGGTTGAGCCTCTCGGTCCAAAGACATGGTCATGTAAAAAGGATGAAACTTGGACCGTGGGAAATGTTGCATCTTCTCAACCCACCTCAGAGAGGCAGAAGCCCTTCCCAGAATTCCCCAGCCACCATAGCTGTTGCTGGGCATTCTGGGAACATCTAGTGGGAGAAGGAAGGTGGACTAAAGTACTTCTAGCTTAATTACCAGTTTCTTCCACGAAATGCTGATGGACTTCCAAGAAGCGCTGGTGGGCTTTGAGGAAGTGCTGATGGACTTCCAAGAAGTGCTGGTGGACTTCCAGGAAGCACTATTTGGCTTGGAGGAAGCTCTGGTGGTCTTTGAGGAAGTGCTGGTGGACTTCCAGGAAGCACTATTTGGCTTTGAGGAACTGCTGGTGGACTTCCAGGAAGCAATATTTGCCTTTGAGGAAGCCCTGGTGGTCTGTGGCAGTGCTGGTGGACTTCCAGGAAACACTATTTGCCTTTGAAGAAGTGCTGGTGGACTTCCAGGAAGCAATATTTGCTTTTGATGAAGTGCTGGTGGACTTCCAGGAAGCTCTATTTGCCTTTGAGGAAGTGCTGGTGGACTTCCAGGAAGCAATATTTGCTTTTGATGAAGTGCTGGTGGACTTCCAGGAAGCTTTATTTGCCTTTGAGGAAGTGTTGGTGGACTTCCAGGAAGCTCTATTTGCCTTTGAGGAAGTGCTGGTGGACTTCCAGGAAGCCCTATTTGCCTTTGAGGAAGTGCCGGTGGACTTCCAGGAAGCTCAATTTGCCTTTGAGGAAGTGCTGGTGGATTTCCAGGAAGCAATATTTGCTTTTGATGAAGTGTTGGTGGACTTCCATTCTGCTATTGTCATTCTATCGTTCAGTTATTCTGCCATCCTCCTATTCCCCTCTTCCGTTACTCTTCTGTTCTGCTACTGTTATTCTGCCCTTCTGCTCGTCTGTCATTCTGTCCTTCTATCCTTCTGCTCTTCTGTCCTTCTGTCCTTCTATCCTTCTGCTCTTCTGTCCTTCTGTCCTTCTATCCTTCTGCTCTTCTGTGATGGAAGGAATGGTGGCAGATGGAACCGGGGCAGCTTTTTCAAAACGAGACCAAATGATTACAGGGTGATGTCAGCGCTGACGATGACGATGGTCTTTTCGTTCAGAGTTGATCTCGGCCGGCCTCTGCCTTCGCTCCTTCCGTGTCCATCACGCGGAAAGCGCGTCTTCTTTCCCAGGAAGGAGAACGTGAGATTCCTCATCTTTCAAAGCGACTCCAGAATCAGGGGGGGGGGAGGACGGGGGGGGGGGAAGAGAAATGGACCCAGAGAGAGTTGGGGGGGGGGGGTGTTGGATGCAGAAAGAGCGACCGATTCAGTGGCAAAACATCCCGGCCGTCACCACTCCCTGGCTGCTGCTTTGCTCCGCTCTGCTCTGCTCCTTCTTCTCCAGCAGTCAGAACATAACTCTTCCTCCTTTCTTCTCTTCCTCTTTTTTTTTTTTAATCACCAGCTCTATTCATCATTTCTGTGTTGGAGCTGTCGAGATAAAAGTGGTAGTAAATTAGAAAGTGTGAAAGGGGTGATTGGGGAGCCTGTAAGCTGGAGGTTATTTTTATTCAAAAAAAAAAACATAAGAAGGAAAAGAAGGGGGGGGAGGCATCTCTCCCTGCCCCCCTTCCTCCCTCTCTCCCTCTCCCTATCTCTGTCTCTCTTTCTCTCTCCTTCTTTCCCCTTTCTCTTTCTCTCTTTCTCTGTCTCTGCCTCTCTTTCTCTCTCTCTCCCTCTTTCCCCTTTCTCTTTCTCTATTTCTGTCTGTGCCTCTCTCTCTCTTCCTCTCTTTCGCTCTCTTCCATCCTTCCGAGGTGGGTAAAATGAGGACCCAGATTGTTGGGGGCAATATGCTGACTCTCTGTAAACCGCTTAGAGAGGCCTGAAAGGCCTATGAAGCGGTATATAAGTCTACTGCTATTGCTATTGCTATTGCTCTCCTTCTCTTTCTTTCTTTGTCTATTTCTCTCTGTCTGGCTCTTTCCGCCCCTCTCTCTTCCTCTTCCTCTTCCTCTCTCTCTCTCTCTCTCTGTCTATTTCTCTCTCTGTCTCTGTCTTTCTCTCCTTCTCTCTGCCTCTGCTTCTCTCTCTCTCTCTCTCTCTCTCTCTCTCTCTCTGTGCCTCTGTTTTCCTCTGTTCTCTCTCTCTCTCTTTCTGTGTTTATCTCCCTCCCTCCCCTTTTCTCTCTCAATGTCCCTCTTTCTCTCTGCTTCTCTTTCTCTTTCCCTGTTTCTCTCTGTGTGCGTCTCTGTCTCTCTCTTTCTCTGTTTATTTCTCTCTCTGTGTGTCTCTGTCTGTCTCTGTCTGTCTCTCTCTCTGCCTCTGCTTCTCTCTCTCTCATGGTCTCTCTGTGCCTCTGTTTTTCTCTGTTCTCTTTCTCTCTCTTTCTCTCTCTCTCTCTGTTTCTCTCCCTCCCTCCCCTTTTCTCTCTGTGTCCCTCTTTCTCTCTGCCTCTCTTTCTCTTTCCTTGTTTCTCTCTGTGTGCATTTCTGTCTCTCTCTGTCTCTGTCTCTCTCTCTCTGTCTCTCTCTTTCTCTGTTTATTTTTCTCTCTGTCTTTCTCTATCTGTCTCTGTCTCTTTCCCCCTCTCTCCGCCTCTGCTTCTCTCTCTCTCTCTCTCTCTCTCTCTCTCTCTTTCTCATGGTCTCTCTGTGCCTCTGTTTTTCTCTGTTCTCTCTCTCTCTCTCTCTGTTTCTCTCCCTCCCTCTCCTTTTCTCTCTCAGTGTCCCTCTTTCTCTCTGCCTCTCTTTCTCTTTCCGTTTCTGTCTGTGTGTGTTTCTGTCTTTCTGTCTCTCTTTTTCTCTTTTTCTCGCTCTGTGTGTCTCTCTCTATCTGTCTATGTCTCTTTCTCTCGTTCTCTCTCTCTCTCTCTGTTTCTGTGTTTCCCTGCCTCCCTCCCTCTCTCTCTGTCCCTCTTTTTCTTTGCCTCTCTCTCTCCCCCCTCCCCTCTCTCTATGTTTCTCTGCCTGTGTTTCTCTCTTTCTCTCTCTGCTCTTCTCCCTGTTTCTCTCTCCCCACCACCACCCCACCTCCCAGCCCTACTTCTCCAAGCCTAGCTGGCCAGGCAGGGCATTGTTCCCCATCTCTGCATCCTTTCCATCTCTGCTGCATCCCGTTGCCATGGCGATGTCTCCGTCCTTTCCTTCCTGTCTCCCTTTCAGTCCCAGCTATTGGCAGGAGAGGATCAAAAGGATTGTCTCTTCCACAGATCCAGGCCGGTGAATTTGCAACAACTCGCTCTTCCTCGGACACCCAGCAGGGATACAGCTGCCATATCCCCTGCCCCTTGGCCAAGAGGCTCAGGAAGGACAGCTGTGGGGGCAGGAGCCCCAATGCGGAGCGCTGTGGCTGATGAGAATGGGGATCCAACCTCACCTCCCCCACCCCTCCCCTCCAAAATATCTGGCAAGCCACCAGTTTGCCAGCCTTGGAAACGGGAAGCGAAGCCAAATGTTGAGCTTTTGAGCTTCTGTTAATGATCCCCAGAACAGTGGTTTTTTTTTAATCTTTCAAAAGATGGGTGGACTCCAAGTCCCAGAATTCCTCAGCCAGCATGATTGGACTTCAACTCCCAGAATTCCCCATCTACCAGTAGTCCTCAATTTATGACCACAATTCAGCCCGACATTCCTGTTGCGTAGGAAGTTAGCACCCACCCTTCTCCTAGAAGAACGAAATATTTTTAGAAGTATTAAAAAAGGCAGAATGTTATATTTCCTTGGGTGAGAAATAGAGAAACACGTTCTTGGAAAGCAGCCCCCACCTTTTCTTAATAGCCCCCCAGCAGATGTCCGCACTTAAGAGATAAAGGTAGCTCTATTCATAAGCAAATGCCCTCACCCGAGATCCAACAAAGGTAGGATTAGCCCTCACCCCCAATAGGAATTGCCCAAAGGCCCTTCATTACATCAGCCAAACTTCAGCCAAACTTAGCTCAGACAAACATGACTCCTACATGGCCCCATGGGAGTCTGACAACAGCCAATAGAATACATGTTCTTGCATGGGAACAGGAAGCTCAAGTGCAAAGCCCAAGAGAAGGCATAAACCCCCATCCCCACTCTCAACTCCATGTGGTCAGCTGCCCAGAACCATGTGCTTGGTGGTTCCGCTTCACCATTAAAACCATCTTTCCAATCAGCTTCCATGTTTCCAGGATCTTCCTCCCAGTTTGGAACTGAACCAGATGGATACGTCTCCCAACAGCTGCAAAGTGAAACATTTGTTAGCTGAATTCTGCCCCCGTTTTACGATCTTTCTTGCCACCATTGTTAAGCGAATCGCCTCGGGTGTTAACTTAGTAACAGTGTCGTTAAGGGAATCTGGCTTTCCCCCTTTTCCTTATAAAATGGTCGCAAGAGGGGAATCACATGACTCTACGACACTGCAGCCGTCGTAAATATGAGTCAGTGGTCAAATGTCTGAATTCTGATTACAGGACCACGGGGAAGCTACAATGGGCATAAGTGTGAAAAACGGTTTCAGTGACGTTGTAACTTTGAACAGTTGCTAAGTGAATTATTGTAAGTCGAGAACCACCTGTATTTTGGGAGTCCATACCTCTTAAAGCATGATGGTTAGGGAATTCTGGGACTTGAAATCCACTTTGATTAAAAGATAGTAACTGGAGAATTCTGGGACTTGAAGTCCACTTTGATTGAAGCATACTAAGTGTTCTGACCCCCCCTCCTCCGTCGAGTAACGAAAGCCGAGTCATGCTTAATGAGAATGTCCTTTAATAGCAAGTCCAGACTCTCGGTGGCTGAAAGCCAAATAAACAAACAGATAAGGACTTTGGCAGCAAGTCCGACAAACCTTGGCAGCAATGCAAACAAACTCTGGCAGCAATCCAGCCTGCCAAGTTAGTTTCTCTTTAGTCAAACGTTGACTTCTGCAAGAAGGGCGTGGCACAAGCAGTCTCTTTTATAGTCTGGAGAGGAGCCTAATGACCATCAGCTGAGTGTAATTACCTCCTGTAATTACGTAGTTGTTCTTGACGCCGATTAGCTCTTCGACGGCGTGCATCCCGGAACAACTCACTGTTGGTTTCTGGATCACTCTCCCTTGTCTCCTCCCCACTGATCCAAGGCTCAGGCGACACCTGGTGGCCAACCAGTCTCTCTGCGCCCTGCTCAGAGTCGGAACCCTGTCCAGGGTCCTCCACATCCTCCAAGGCCAACTCATAAGGTCCCTCACTGTTGGAGTCTGGTGGCAGCTCCAACAGCTCCAGCTGGGCCACAACACTAAGTGGGAATTCTGGGACTTGAAGTCCATTTTGATTAAAAGATAATAACTGGAGAATTCTGGGACTTGAAGTCCACTTTGATTGAAACATGCTGAGTGGGAATTCTGGGACTTGAAGCCTACTTTGATTAAAAAATAATAACTGGAGAATTCTGGGACTTGAAGTCCATTTTGATTAAAGCATGCTAAGTGGGGAATTCTGGGAGTTGAAGTCCACTTTGATTGAAGCATACTAAGTGGGAATTCTGGGACTTGAAGCCTACTTTGATTAAAAGATAGTAACTGGAGAATTCTGGGACTTGAAGTCCACTTTGATTAAAAGATAGTAACTGGAGAATTCTGGGACTTGAAGTCCACTTTGATTAAAAGATAGTAACTGGAGAATTCTGGGACTTGAAGTCCACTTTGATTAAAAGATAATAACTGGAGAATTCTGGGACTTGAAGTCCACTTTGATTGAAGCATACTAAGTGGGAATTCTGGGACTTGAAGCCTACTTTGATTAAAAGATAGTAACTGGAGAGTTCTGGGACTTGAAGTCCATTTTGATTAAAAGATAATAACTAGAGGGTTCTGGGACTTGAAGTCCACTTTGATTGAAGTATGCTAAGTGGGGAATTCTGGGACTTGAAGTCCACTTTGATTGAAGCATGCTAACTGGGGAATTCTGGGACTTGAAGCCTACCCATCTTATAGTTCCTGTGGTCCAGAAACATTGCTCTAATAGCTGAGCCTTTACGTCACAAGTTCTTTTATGGAACTCCTTGGTCTTCATCTCAAAGACTTCTCCCTTGGGGTTTTCTTACTCTGAGTTTAAATATAAGCTAAAAAATACACTACCAAGAACCACTACTTTAATCTGCATCCTTATTTCCTAAACAGATTTTCTAGGACTGTTAGTTGACTGTTTGATCGCAGATTTTACCTGCAAAGATTAAACTTACAATCTTTGCAAACTACCTTTCTTGTTGCGTTACATGGTGCCCCGCGGAATGTGAGATGGCGACCATTATCCAATATTGTAAATCAAATCCATCAAGATGATAAATTTCGTCTCCAAAACTTAACAGGGATGGGAAAGGCTGAAATATTCTGATGTCTTCCGCTTAGTGGAAAATCTGTTCTAAGCCAGTCCTTTGAGTTTCACTTAACTTCGTGCGAACTTGGTTTAATTTGTAATCATTTTTAAGCTGCTCAAGACATGCCACTAATTAAGGATGCAGGATGCTGTGTGAATGCTTAAAATCAGTTTTTTCACTAACGGGGTCACAGATGTGGTATGAACACAACCAGGGTGAGAGAAATAGGGGCTATTTTAGGACAGTGTGATAGATAAATTCAAGGCAGATGGTTGAAATGACCAGGAAGTTTAATTTTCCAAAAACACTTCCAGTTTTGGTCACCACACGATAAAAAAAAGATGTGGAGACTCTAGAAAGAGTGCAGAGAAGAGCAACAAGGATGACGAGGGGACTGGAGGCTCAAACATAGGATGAACGGTTGCAGGAACTGGGCATGGCTGGTCTAGTGAATAGAAGGACCAAGGGAGACAGGATAGCAGTCTTCCAATATTTGAGGGGCTGCCACAGAGAGGAGGGGGTCAAGCTATTTTCCAAGGCACCCAAGCACTCCAGACAAGGAATAATGGATGGAAACTAACCATGAAGAGATTCAACCTAGAAATGAGGAGACATTTTCTGACAGTGAGAACAATCAACCCATGGAACAGAAGTTGCCTTCAGTAGTTGTGGGAGCTTCATCCCTGGAGGCTTTCAAGAAGAGACTGGACTGCCATCTGTCAGAAATAACATAGGGTCTCCTGCTTGAGCTAGATTTGGACTAGATGACCTGTAAGGTCCCTTCCAACTCTGTTAATCTGTTATCATGCTGTGAACCTTTTCTGGGTCATTCCAACTCATGGATTCTTTTAAATAGAGGATTTGGAAGAATTGTCAAACTGAAACTGGACTAAATGAGGTTTACCTTCTCTTTCCGTTCTGTGAGTCTGAGATTTTACTTGTAAAAGTTTTTTTTTTTAAAACGCGATGTCTGGGAAAGAGGGACTTGGGATGGAAAACAGGAAAATGCGCAGAGATAGAATAGGTAGTGTGTGGCACAACAGTTGCAATTGTCAGAGGGATCTAGGTGTCTTAATGGACAACCACTTAAGTATGAGCCAGCCGTGCGCTGCAGCAGTGAAAAAAGCTAACACAATCCTAGGCTGCATCAACAGAGGGATAGAATCAAGATCACATGAAATGTTAGTTGTGGCTTCGTAAAGCATCCCTGGCCTGCTCTCGAGTTGCCATAGGCAAGAGGGGAGGAAACTGATGGAGCCGCACAGCAGCCACAACTAGGAGCACATTCCACGCATACCTTTCTCAAGGCTGTCTCCCAGGTTACCTGCAACAGCCGGAGGGGTGTGATCTCAACAGCCCACAAAAGTGCTCTGTTGGAGAATGTGATCTATGACACACCCTGAGGGAAGTGGGGCGGGGAAACAGGGTCATAATTGGGCTGTAAATTACGTGGGGTCAGAGCTGGCTTCACTTGGGTATGTGCCGACATGTTGCTCCTAGTAAATAACTGGATTTCTTTTGACGCTTGGCTCAAGGCTCATGATTTAATTAAGGCATCTGCTGGATCCCTGACATTAGTATCATTTTATAATGCCTTGGTAAGGCCACCATTGGAATATTGCATTCAGTTTTGGTCATCACGACATTTTTTTATTTTATTATAAAGTATTTTTATTAGTAAAAGAAAAATACAACAACCAATAACTAGTAAAAGACAATACAACATCCACTGTTTTGCTTTACATTTAACTGCGTTTCAAGACATTCCCATAATATCAAAGTCATTATAGACATCAAAGGTTAGGTATCTTCTTCCCGCCCTCCCTCTTTCCTTCCCTTGTTTCTTCTTTCCCACTCCCCTTCCTTCCCTCCCTCCTTCTCTCCTTCCCTCCTTCCTTCCCTCCTTTCTTTCCCTTTCCTCCTTTCCTTCCCCTTCCCTTTCCTCTCTTCATCGCCCCCTCTTTCTCTCATACCTTCCCTCCCTCCTTTCCTCCTTCCTTCCTTCCTTTCTCTTCTCTTAAGTTCCCTCCTTTCTTCCCTCCTTCCCTCCTTCCTATCTACTCTCCTTCTCTCCTTCCTTCCCTCCCTCTTTCCCTTCCTTGCTTCCCTACCTTCTTCCCTCCCTCCTTCCTATCCCACTTTCTTCTCTTTCTTCTCTCCTTCCTTCTTTCCACCTCTCCCTTCATCACGACATTAAAAAGTTGTTGCGTCTCTAGAAACAATGTAGAGAAGAGCTACAAAGATGATTAGGGGGCTGGAGGCTAAAAACATATGAAGAACAATTGCAGGAATTAGGTTTGTCCAGTCTATTGAAGAGAAGAACTAGGGGTGACACAATAGCTGTCTTCCAATATTTGAGGGGCTGACCCAAAGAAGAGGGGGGGTGTTCAACCTATTTTCCAAAGTATCTGAAAGCAGGACAAGAAATGATCGGTGGAAATTAATCAAGGAGAGAAGCAACCTGGAATTAAGGAGGAATTTCCTGACAGTCGGAACGATTAATCAGTGGAACAACTTGCCTCCAGAAGTTGTGAATGCCCCAACACTGGGAGTTTTTAAATAAGAGATTGGACAATTGTATGAAATGGTATAGGGTTTCCTCTCTTGAGCAGGGGGTTGGACTAGAAGACCTCCAAGGTCCCTTCCAGCTCAACCTTTCCGTGTTTTGTGCCTTTTGAACTTTTGGAAATGAATGGAGCCGCTTGCCTTCAGAAGTGGTGGGTGCTTCATTGCTGGAGGCTTTCGAGAAGAAACCGGACGTTTGTTTGTCTGGAATGGTATAGAATCTCCTACTTGAGCAGGGGGTTGGACAAGATGACCTACAAGGTCCCTTCCAACTCTGTTATTCTGTTATGATCATATTGTTGATGTCATCACTTGACCACATACTTAAAATTCCTTTCAGGTCTTCCACGCATGACACATAGATTCATTGGGTTTAAAGGAATGGCTCAGAACTGAATATACTGCTTTTTATTTATTTTTGTTTTTTTGCAGAAATGACACCTCACATTGTGGTTCCTTTTTATTTGGAGAAAAAATTAGCATTTTTTTTTCTTCAGCAGTCCTGGAACATATTCCTCTTATGACGCCACCGGCTTTAGGAGGGTAAACAGATGGAGAAAAATCCCCAATTAGGGTGTTTAGAAGTTTATCCGGGCAGTTACCTAGCATTACACAAGATAGAAAGAGATTTGCAAAAAAAAAATGTTGTTTTTATCCTCTGGGGAAAAAAAAATTATCCTCATCTGGCTGTTCTTTCAAGCGTCTTTATTTTTTATTTTTATTTTATTTTATTTTGAATTTTGGGTCGGCCTGAAGAAATGGCGGGGTCATTATTTATTATGCTCAATTAATCACATTATTTGGTTTCTGGTGGTTATTGAGACTTTCCTTCCTGGCTGGGCTGATTGCAGAAATTCCCCCAGCAAAAGAAAAACCTTTCTTTTGAGCCAATGTTTCTCGGCCATTTTAAGATGTGGGGACCAGGGAATTCTGGGAGTTGAAGTCCCGACGTCTTAAAATGGCGAAAGTTAGGAAACATTGTTCTTGGAGTCGGTAGAGATTCTCAGTCATCCAGGTCAAAGTTGTCTCAAAAGTGCTTTTTCAGGAGGCAACCTGGACTTTCTGGTTTTTTTTCTTTTGAAGATGTTTCGCTTCTTATCCAAGAAGCTTCTTCACTTCTGACTGGATGGTGGGGAAGGGAGGATTTATATTCCTTGCAGACAGCTGGTCATTTGCCTCCTTTGAGAAGGTCGTTGAAGCACTTGGAGGTTTATATCATCATCATCATCATCATCATCATCATCATCATCATCATCATCATCATCATCATCATCATCTTTTAACGACCCGCCCAAATCCCTTGCTGGGTGGAGTCTGGGCAATTGAATGGAGCTAGCAGTGTTTTCCTGGCCGGATGCCTCCCTGTCGCCAATGTGGAGTTTTGTGCAGCAGATATATTCTCAGTGTGCCCAGAGAGAGAACTATCTGCCTCTCTCTAGGATCGAATTCACAGCCTCCTGATTGTGAGCTCCACCTGTAGGCCACCATACCACTACTTAAAAGTAAAGGTTCCCCTTGCACATATGTGCTAGTCGTTCCCGACTCTAGGGGCGGTGCTCATCTCCGTTTCAAAGCCGAAGAGCCAGCGCTGTCTGAAGATGTCTCCGTGGTCATGTGGCCGGCATGACTCAACACCGAAGGCGCACAGAACGCTGTTCCCTTCCCACCAAAGGTGGTTCCTATTTTTCTACTTGCATTTTTTACGGGCTTTCGAACTGCTAGGTTGGCAGAAGCTGGGACAAGTATTGGGAGCTCACTCCGTTACCCGTCGCTAGGGATTCGAACCACCTCAATGCCGACCATTCTGATCGACGAGCTCAGCGTCTTAGCCAGTGAGCCACCACGTCCCCTCCTTAGCTGTGTATAAATATAAACAAAATAAAATATATAAATCCTTCCATTCCCCACCATCCAGTCAGAGCTGAAGAAGCTTCCCCGGATGAGAAGCGAAATTAACTTCAAAGGGGGAAAAACAACAACAAGAAAGTCCATTTGCCTCCTGGAAAAAAAAGCACCTCTTGGAGATTTAAAATTTGGAGATATTTGTGAGACAGTGGCCCAAAATAGGGCAAAAAAATAAATAAATTGGTTTGAATTTTTTTTTTTTGAAACGACGATACGCTGATAAAAATAAAATAGCGATAAAAAGGGTTTAGAGATTGCCATCTATTTCAAGACCGTTAGGTTGCACAGAAGAATTTGGAAGGCGAGGGCTTAAAAATTGGGAAGACGAATTTGGAAGGTGAGGCGCCGTTGAAAATTGGCACGATTCTATTTCTCTCCTGGGTTCGTGGGAGGTTTTTTTTCTTCCTTTCTTCTTCTTCTAGATTTTTCCACGCTTGTGGAAACGTCTTTTGCCGCTTCAGAGCACAGCCACGTTTTCTGTTCCCCCGAGCGGAGCAAGGGCAACTATTAATATTAATAAGAATATTAATAAGAAAAAGGAGGAAGGCTTTTAGTGTTTTCACCCCTTCTGACAGGTTACCGACTGGCTCAAGCGAAGGGAAGAAGTGGGGGGAGGGATCCTGGAGGTCATCTAGCCTGACCCTCCTTGTCTCCGGCTGGGCGGGGGGGGGGGGCAGGGATTCATCGCACGTAATCCTCGGCTTAACGGCTATCATTGGGAGCCAGAACAAGCGGTTGTTAAGAGAGCCGCGACCCGATTTTGCCACCCTTTCGGCTAAAGGTTGTTCAGCAAATCACTGCAGTTAAGCGAGTCACGACGTCGTTAAGCGAATCCGGCCACTCTCGTTGATTTTGCTCGTTGGAAGGTCGCCGGGAAAGACCCGCGTGGCGATCACGTGACCTCAGGACATTGAACTGTCGTTAACACAATGTTAGTTTGCCACCCGAATTTTGTTTGTGTATTTAGCATTCAATGGTCCCTGGACAAACGGTCATAAGTCGAGGACTACTAGTGCAGGTAGTCCTCGACTTACGGCCATTGGTTTAGTGGCCGTTGGAAGTCACGCCGACACTGAAGAAGTACAACTGGCGAGTGCAAGTGGGCCCCAAATCTTCGTCACTCCGTGAGACATTGCTCAAATGAGTTTTGCTCCATGTTACGACCTATCTTGCCTCCGTTAAAGCGAATCACTGCGCTTTTTTTTTAAACCAGTCACCGTTATGCGAAGTGAATCTGGTTTTCCTATTGACTTTGCTTGCTCAGAAGGACCCACAAGGGGGAATCACCTGAGGCCGGGACACTGCAACCGTCATAAATGTGAGTCGGTGGCCAAGCATCTGAATTTTGATTGCGTGACCGCCTGGGGAGGCTGCAACAGTGTTAAGTGTGGAAAATGGTTGTAAGTCACTTTTTCCAGTGCCGTTGTCATTTTGAACGGCCACTAAATGAACTGTCGTAAGTTGACCGTGTCATATAAGTTACAACCAGTCCTCACACTTATGACCACCGCAGTATCTCAATGGTTACAATCTCCAAGGAGAGGCCCTTGAAAAAGTGTGTCTCCCCCCCCCCCCCCGCAACAAACTGGATCACCTCCTGTTCCTTATAACAGATGAACAGAGTTGGAAGGGACCTTGGGGGGTCATCTAATCCAACCCCCTGCCCAAGCAGGAGGCCCTCCCTACACAATTTCGGACAGATGGCTGTCCAGCCTCTTCTTGAAAGCACCCATAACTTCTGGTGGCAAGCTGTTCCACTGGATAATTGTCCTCGCTGTTTCTCCTTCAATCCAGGTTGTTTCTTCTTGGCTAACTTCCATCCATGGTTTCCCAGAGTCAGATTAACAGACTTGGAAGGGGACCTTGTAGGTCATCTAGTCCAGCCTCCCCACCCCACAATCAACCCATGGAACAGAAGCTGCCTTCAGAAGTTGTGGGAGCTTCATCCCTGGAAGCTTTCAAGAAGAGACTGGACTGCCATCTGTCAGAA
>NW_028261381.1:175498178-175553178 GCF_051295495.1 Thamnophis sirtalis | reverse complement strand
TTAAGATGGATGGACTTCCACTCCCAGGATTCCCCAGCCAGCATTCTTTAAGATGGGTGGACTTCCACTCCCAGAATTCCCCAGCCAGCCCCCTTTAAGATGGGTGAACTTCCACTCCCAGAATTCCCCAGCCAGCATTCTTTAAGATGGGTGGACTTCCACTCCCAGAATTCCCCAGCCAGCCCCCTTTAAGATGGGTGAACTTCCACTCCCAGAATTCCCCAGCCAGCATGCTTTAAGATGGGTGGATGTCCACTCCCAGAATTCCCCAGCCAGCCCCCTTTAAGATGGGTGAACTTCCACTCCCAGAATTCCCCAGCCAGCATGCTTTAAGATGGGTGGACTTCCACTCCCAGAATTCCCCAGCCAGCATGCTTTAAGATGGGTGAACTTCCACTCCCAGAATTCCCCAGCCAGCCCCCTTTAAGATGGGTGAACTTCCACTCCCAGAATTCCCCAGCCAGCATTCTTTAAGATGGGTGGATGTCCACTCCCAGAATTCCCCAGCCAGCCCCCTTTAAGATGGGTGAACTTCCACTCCCAGAATTCCCCAGCCAGCATGCTTTAAGATGGGTGGATGTCCACTCCCAGAATTCCCCAGCCAGCCCCCTTTAAGATGGGTGAACTTCCACTCCCAGAATTCCCCAGCCAGCATCCTTTAAGATGAGTGGACTTCAACTCTCAGAATTCCCCAGCCAGCATCCTTTAAGATGAGTGGACTTCAACTCTCAGAATTCCCCAGCCAGCATCCTTTAAGATGGGTGGACTTCAACTCCCAGAATTCCCCAGCCAGCATCCTTTAAGATGGGTGGACTTCAACTCCCAGAATTCCCCAGCCAGCATCCTTTAAGATGGGTGGACTTCAACTCCCAGAATTCCCCAGCCAGCATTCTTTAAGATGGGTGGACTTCCACTCCCAGAATTCCCCAGCCAGCATGCTTTAAGATGGGTGGACTTCCACTCCCAGAATTCCCCAGCCAGCATCCTTTAAGATGAGTGGACTTCAACTCTCAGAATTCCCCAGCCAGCATCCTTTAAGATGAGTGGACTTCAACTCTCAGAATTCCCCAGCCAGCATCCTTTAAGATGGGTGGACTTCAACTCCCAGAATTCCCCAGCCAGCATTCTTTAAGATGAGTGGACTTCCACTCCCAGAATTCCCCAGCCAGCATGCTTTAAGATGGGTGAACTTCCACTCCCAGAATTCCCCAGCCGGCATCCTTTAAGATGGGTGGACTTCCACTCCCAGAATTCCCCAGCCAGCATCCTTTAAGATGAGTGGACTTCAACTCTCAGAATTCCCCAGCCAGCATCCTTTAAGATGAGTGGACTTCAACTCTCAGAATTCCCCAGCCAGCATCCTTTAAGATGGATGGACTTCAACTCCCAGAATTCCCCAGCCAGCATGCTTTAAGATGGGTGGACTTCAACTCCCAGAATTCCCCAGCCAGCATGCTTTAAGATGGGTGGACTTCAACTCCCAGAATTCCCCAGCCAGCATGCTTTAAGATGAGTGGACTTCCACTCCCAGAATTCCCCAGCCAGCATCCTTTAAGATGGGTGGACTTCCACTCCCAGAATTCCCCATCCAGCATCCTTTAAGATGAGTGGACTTCCACTCCCAGAATTCCCCAGCCAGCATCCTTTAAGATGAGTGGACTTCCACTCCCAGAATTCCCCAGCCAGCATGCTTTAAGATGGGTGGACTTCCACTCCCAGAATTCCCCAGCCAGCATCCTTTAAGAAGGGTGGACTTCCACTCCCAGAATTCCCCAGCCAGCATCCTTTAAGAAGGGTGGACTTCCACTCCCAGAATTCCCCAGCCAGCATCCTTTAAGATGGGTGGACTTCCACTCCCAGAATTCCCCAGCCAGCATCCTTTAAGAAGGGTGGACTTCCACTCCCAGAATTCCCCAGCCAGCAGGCTTTAAGATGGGTGGACTTCCACTCCCAGAATTCCCCAGCCAGCATGCTTTAAGATGGGTGGACTTCCACTCCCAGAATTCCCCAGCCAGCATCCTTTAAGAAGGGTGGACTTCCACTCCCAGAATTCCCCAGCCAGCATCCTTTAAGATGGGTGGACTTCCACTCCCAGAATTCCCCAGCCAGCATGCTTTAAGATGGGTGGACTTCCATTCCCAGAATTCCCCAGCCAGCATCCTTTAAGATGGGTGGACTTCCACTCCCAGAATTCCCCAGCCGGCATGCTTTAAGACGGGTGGACTTCCACTCCCAGAATTCCCCAGCCAGCAGGCTTTAAGATGGGTGGACTTCAACTCCCAGAATTCCCCAGCCAGCAGGCTTTAAGATGGGTGGACTTCAACTCCCAGAATTCCCCAGTCAGCATCCTTTAAGATGGGTGGACTTCCACTCCCAGAATTCCCCAGCCAGCATGCTTTAAGATGGGTGGACTTCCATTCCCAGAATTCCCCAGCCAGCAGGCTTTAAGATGGGTGGACTTCCACTCCCAGAATTCCCCAGCCAGCATGCTTTAAGATGGGTGGACTTCCACTCCCAGAATTCCCCAGTCAGCCCCCTTTAATCTGGGTGGACTTCCACTCCCAGAATTCCCCAGCCAGCATGCTTTAAGATGGGTGGACTTCCACTCCCAGAATTCCCCAGCCAGCATCCTTTAAGTGGGCCGGACAAGTCAAACCTGCCTGTTGTGATGGCCTTAATCAGCACATAGGCCAATGTTTTCTGTAGATGCCAGTTGAACCTGTTTCCCATCATGTAATTAAAGTCACGAGGCGGAATTACACGGAGGTTATGTGGGACCTTGTAAGCTAGGAGTTGGGTGAGGAGACGGGCTAAGCTCCTGGATCACATACAAGGTCATTTCTGGGGGTGGCTTTGCTTGAAAGACAGTCCCCCCCCCCTCGTCTGTGAAATGGCACCCTGAACATCGCAACCAACTGGGAGCTGGTTGATGGCCAGTGAAATGTCATTTGAAGGCAGGAGAAAATCCGGACGATGCAACTGGAAACGGACTTTCTGCATTGGAACGGATCGCCCTTCGCTTGGGTTCAGAGGCCGAGGTTGTAACGGAGCAGATCCCCTGCTTTTAAGGTCTCCCATCCCACCCCGGGAGGTGTATATTTCGGGGAAGAGCGAGAATCCCTTCGGCGATTCCTTCTGTGGTCAATGAAGGTTTGTTTATTTGGGGGGGAAATGCGGGGTGTTGCTGGAGGTGGTTGTGTGTGCGGTGTCGATACCGAGTGGCGTCGGATCTCTTGTAGGCCGATGGGATCGGGCCTCTTTAAATGGCCAATGGATCCCCCTAGATCAGTGTTTCTCTCAACCTTGGCGACTTGAAGTCCCGTGGACTTCAACTCTCAGAATCCCCCAGCCAGCTGTGCTGGCTGGGGGATTCTGGGAGTTGAAGTCCACGGGACTTAAAGTCGCCAAGGTTGAGAGAAACACTGACCTAGATCAAGGGATCCAGCCTCTTTATAGGGTCATTTGGATCCCCCTAGATCCAAATGACTCCAAATGGTTCTAACCTCTTCTAAGTGAATCATGTGGTCGTTAAGCAAATCCTGTTTCCCCTGTTGACTTTGCTTATCGGAAGCCGTCGCCAGTGGGGATCACCGGATCCCAGAACAGGGCAATTGTGGTAGACACACGCAGGTGGACAAGTGCTCCAATGTTGACCTTGCGACTGTGGAGAATGCTTTGATGGTTGTAACTGCGAGGAGTGGTCATAAGTCCCCTTTTCCAGTGCTGTTGCAACTTCAGATGGTCACCTAATGAATGGACGTAAGTCGAGGACGACCCGTTCTTAAGCAGGGCTCCGTGAGCTCACCTGGATCCCTCTCAGAGGCGCTACTGATGAGGCAGGTGCCACCTAGGCGAAGTCCTCGACTTAACGACCACAGCCGAGCCCCAAATTTCCATTGCAATGCAAGGCAGTTAAGTGAGTTCCCCCCAAGTTTACCACCTTTCTGGCCACAGTTGTTATGGGGATCACTGCTGTTGTTAAGTGAATCGTGCAGTCATTCGACACTTCCCCCTTCTTTGACTTTTGAGTGTTGAAGTCCATCCATGCTGCCTGAGGAATTCTGGGAGTCTATCCATGCTCGCTGAGGAATTCTGGGAGTTGGAGTCTATCCATGCTTGTGAGGAATTCTGGGAGTTGGAGTCCATCCATGCTGCCTGAGGAATTCTGGGACTGAAGTCCATCCATGCTGTGGTGAGGAACTCTGGGAGTTAGAGTCCATCCATGCTGCCTGAGGAACTCTGGAGGTTGAAGTCCATCCATGCTGGCTGAGGAATTCTGGGAGTTGAAGTCCATCCATGCTGGGTGAGGAATTCTGGGAGTTGAAGTCCATCCATGCTGGGTGAGGAATTCTGGGAGTTGAAGTCCATCCATGCTGCCTGAGGAATTCTGGGAGTTCATCCATGCTGCTTAAGGATTTCTGGGAGTTCATCCATGCTGCCTAAGGAATTCTGGGAGTTGAAGTCCATCCATGCTGCCTGAGGAATTCTGGGAGTTGAAGTCCATCCATGTTGCCTGAGGAATTCTGGAACTTGAAGTCCATCCATGCTGCCTGAGGAATTCTGGGAGTTGAAGTCCATCCATGCTGCCTGAGGAATTCTGGAACTTGAAGTCCATCCATGCTGGGTGAGGAATTCTGGGAGTTGAAGTCCATCCATGCTGCCTGAGGAATTCTGGAACTTGAAGTCCATCCATGCTGCCTGAGGAATTCTGGGAGTTGAAGTCCATCCATGCTGCCTGAGGAATTCTGGGAGTTGAAGTCCATCCATGCTGCCTGAGGAATTCTGGATCTTGAAGTCCATCCATGCTGCCTGAGGAATTCTGGATCTTGAAATCCATCCATGCTGCCTGAGGAATTCTGGAACTTGAAGTCCATCCATGCTGCCTGAGGAATTCTGGGAGTCCATCCATACTGCCTAAGGAATTCTTGGAGTTGAAGTCCATCCATGCTGCCTGAGGAATTCTGGGAGTTGAAGTCCATCCATGCTGGGTGAGGAATTCTGGGAGTTGAAGTCCATCCATGCTGCCTGAGGAATTCTGGGAGTTGAAGTCCATCCATGCTGGCTGAGGAATTCTGGGAGTTGGAGTCCATCCATACTGTTTAAGGAATTCTGGGAGTTGAAGTCCATCCATGCTGCCTGAGGAATTCTGGAACTTGAAGTCCATCCATGCTGCCTGAGGAATTCTGGAACTTGAAGTCCATCCATGCTGGGTGAGGAATTCTGGGAGTTGAAGTCCATCCATGCTGCCTGAGGAATTCTGGGAGTCCATCCATACTGCCTAAGGAATTCTGGGAGTTGAAGTCCATCCATGCTGCCTAAGGAATTCTGGGAGTTGAAGTCCATCCATGCTGGCTGAGGAACTCTGGGAGTTGAAGTCCACACAGATTAAAGTTTCTAAGGTTAAGAAACACAACTGCATTCCTTAAAAAAAAAAAGTCAGAATTCCTCAGCCTCCAGACGGGCACAACCATCCATCTGACCTAAGTCCCAGTTGGTAGGTTTCTCTACGGTTCTGTTCTTCTCTGTCCGCATCTGGAACAAACCTGAAGCCGAGAAGACAAGGATGAAATCTGACAGGCTCTCTGTTACCTGGCAAATCCTCGAAATGCTGGCTTCCATCCCAAACCTCAGATTCCCACGTGGGGCTTGGAATAAATCTGTCTCCATCTCTTCTCCCAGCCAGCGTTTTCCTGGCAGACGGTGTCCGATTTTCTTGCAGAGCAGGAATTTCTCCCTCTGCTCCTCCTCGGGTGGCCCGTAAATTTACTGGCTGGTTCACCCAGCTGCCTCTTCAAACAGCTTCCCTCTCCCACCGATGGATCCAATCCCGGGAAATTCCTCCCTCGCCTTTCCGAGCCATTCCCAGAAAGTCAGGAAGAAGGAGGAGGCCCCGTCAGCAAAAGAGAAGACAAGCCTCTTTTGCATCTTGGAAGATACGGGCCAACTTCCACGGAACCACAGTTCACTTAGTGACCGTTCCAAGTTACGACAGCCCTGAAAAAAGTGACTCCCGACTGCTTTTTTTTCCACATTTTCGAATGTTGCAACATTCCCATGGTGGCGTCATCAAAATTTAGATCTCCTGGAACGGAGGAGAAACTTCCTAAGAGTGAGGACAATTAACAGCTTGCCTTCAGAAATCGTGGTCGCTCCATTCCCTGGGGGCTTTTAAGAAGTCACTTGTCTGAGATGGTATAGGGGTCTCCTGCTTGAGCAGGGCAGGGGGCTGGACTAGAAGACCTGCAGGGTGCCTTCTGCTCTGTTCTGTTATATCCTTATTCCTTATTTTCTATTCTATTCTATTCTCTTTTCTACATTCTATTCTATTTTCTATACTATTTTGTATTCTATCCTTATTCTTATCCTATCCTATATTCTATTCTATTCTATTCTCTATTCTATTCTCTATTCTATTCTCTATTCTATTCTCTATTCTATTCTCTATTCTATTCTACATTCTATTCTACATTCTATTCTACATTCTATTCTATTTTATATTCTATTTTCTATTCTTTCTATTCTATTCAATTTTATATTCTATCCTTATTCTTATCCTATCCTATATTCTATTCTATTCTATTTTCTATTCTATTTTCTATTCTATTTTCTATTCTATTTTCTATTCTATTCTATTTTCTATTCTATCCTTATCATTATCCTATCCTATCCTATATTCTGTTCTATTCTATATTCTATTCTATATTCTATTCTATATTCTATTCTATTCTATTTTCTATTCTATCCTTATCCTTATCCTATCATATATTCAGGGTATTGATGACCACCTTTAAAGCACTCCATGGTAGTGGATCTGGTTATTTGAGAGACCGCCTTCTGCCGATCACCTCCCTCCGACCGATTAGATCGCACAGACTGGGCCTCCTCCGAATTCCATCCGCCAGTCAATGTCGACTGGCGACTACACGGAGGAGAGCCTTTTCTGTTGCAGCTCCGACCCTGTGGAACGAGCTCCCCGTTGAGATTCGTACCCTCACCACCATCCAGACCTTCCGCACAGCCCTCAAGACCTGGCTCTCCCAGCAGGCCTGGGGATAGTTTCTAATTTACCCGCCCGAGTGCTGACTGTTGAATGCATGTTGTGTTTATCATTTTATCTTGTTCACTATTGTATGTCTTGGTACTGCACCCCCTCCCCTTGTGATTGTAAGCCGCCCTGAGTCCCCTCAGGGAGAAGGGCGGCCTATAAATCTCAATAAAATGTATTAAAAAAAAAAAGTATATATTCTGTTCTATTCCATTCCTATTCTATTCTATTCTATTCTATTCTATTTTCTATTCTATTTTCTATTCTATTTTCTATTCTATTCTATTTTCTACCTTATCATTCTATCCTATCCTATCCTAGCCTGTATTCTATTCTATTCAATTTTCTATCCTATTCTATTCTGACATTTTGACATTTTATTAAGATTTATAGGCCGCCCTTCTCCCTGTGGGGACTCAGGGCGGCTTACAATCATGAGGGAAGGGGGTGCAATAACAAGAGACAAACAATAAGTGAACAAAATAAAATGGTAAACCACAGCATGCATTCAACAGTCAACACTCGGGCGGGTAAATTGGAAACCTATCCCCAGGCCTGCTGGGAGAGCCAGGTCTTGAGGGCTGTGCGGAAGGTCTGGATGGTGGTGAGGGTACGGATCTCAACGGGGAGGTCGTTCCACAGGGTCGGAGCTGCAACAGAAAAGGCTCTCCTCCGTGTGGTCGCCAGTCGGCATTGACTGGCGGATGGAATCTGGAGGAGGCCCAGCCTGTGCGATCTAATCGGTCGGAGGGAGGTAATCGGCAGAAGGCGGTCTCTCAAGTATCCAGATCCACTACCATGGAGTGCTTTAAAGGTGGTCATCAGTACCCTGGAGCGCACCCGGAGATCAACAGGTAGCCAGTGCAGCTCGCGGAGGATGGGTGTAATGTGGGCGAACCGCGGTGCGCCCACTATCACTCGCGCGGCTGCATTCTGGACTAACTGCAGTCGCCGGATGCTCTTCAAGGATGCTCTGTAATTCTATCCTATTCTATTCTGTAATTCTATCCTATTCTATTCTGTAATTCTATCCTATTCTATTCTGCAATTCTATCCTATCCTATTCTATTTTATTCTATACTGTAATTCTATCCTATTCTATTCTGTAATTCTATCCTATCCTACCCTATCCTACCCTATCCTATCCTATCCTATTCTATTCTGTAATTCTATCCTTCCTTTCTTCCATTCTCTCTTCCTTTCTCTCTTCCTTCCTCCCTCTCTCCCTTTTCTTTCTTTTTCATTTTTTCCTCCCTCCCTTCCATCCATTCTCCCTCCCTTTTTCTTTCTTTTTTCATTCTTTCCTTTCTTCTTTTTTTGTCTTTCCCTTCCTTCCTCCCTCCCTCCCACCCGCCCTCCTTCCTTCCTTTCCCTTCCTTCTTTTTTCTTTCTTCCTTTCCTTTCCTTCCTTCCACCCTCCTTTCTTCCTCCCTTCCTCCTTTCTTTGTCTTTTTTTCTCTTTATTTTCCTTCCTTCCTTCTTTCTGTTTTTCTTTCTTACTCTTCCTCCCTCTTCCCACCTTCCTTCCTTCTTTCTCTTTCTTTCCCTTCCTTCCTTCTTTCCTTCCTTCTTTCTTTTTCTTTCCCTCCCTCCCTCCCTCTTGCTTTCTTTTAAGCCTCCCTTTCAAAATAACTAAAGGCGGTGAAGGGTTTATCAATTTAAAACCGGCTGCGATTCCCTTCAGAACTGTGGCAAGAGAGGTCATAACACGGGGCAAAACCCACTTAAACAATGTCTCACTTGACAACCGAAATGCTTGGGCTCGATTGTGGTCGTATGTTGAGGACTGCCTGTGCTTCATCCGGATTTTGAAACCCCGTTCCTGATCTTCCCAGGGTCTGCCTGTGTGCGTGCCTGCATGCCCGAGGTTATCTTGCAAAAATCAACCCAGGAATTCCCTAAAACCCCTTTTCCAGCTCAGGGCTCCGTCTCCCCCAAACGGTCGCCTTTAAGCCCACGAAGCTCGCCCTGCAAAACTTTTGACGCCATCCGAGGCTCTTTCTGCCCTTAACACCTGCCTTCTGTTTAACTTTGGCACCGGCGGAGTCTCCAGGCGCTCCGGCTGGAAATCTTTTCTCTTATTAACCGCAGCAATAAATTTCTTGCCGGAGGCCAAAGATTTGACAAGCTGTTTGGAAATCCGCACGAGATTCTCAACCTTTTATGCGCGGTGCCTGGCTCCTGACCAGCCCCCTTTCCATTTCCCACCCCCCGCTAAAAATGAATCTTTCTGCAGAATGCCACACCCAGCAAAGGCAAACTTCGGGGTGTCCCTCTCCCCCCTTTTGCAAAAGCAGGGTGCCAAAGATGTGGGTGAAGTTAAGGTCTTCTTGCTTGCTTTGAGCTGCCAAGTGGAAATGAGAGACTTCGCAGCTGGGGCTGGACTCCCCCTTCCATCGTTCCCGGCTGGATGGGAGGGGGTCAGAGGTCTTAATGCACCACCCCCTTTTGTCTGAACTGGGGAAGACAGAGATGGTCTCATCATCATCCCCTCGATTTAAAAAAAACAACAGTTTTTGTGCTTGAAATCATCGGCTGTTTTTCAGATTGCAAAACAGGGCGTCTGATTTCTCATTCAAAAACTCCCACGTGGAAACAGCAGATCCAAAGGCTTCAAACTTCCAGATGGGGAGGGAAGGGGGACTTCCGCTCCCAGAATTCCTCAGCCAGGGTGGTCTTGGCAGAGAATTCTGGGAGTGGAAGTCCACGCCCATCTGGAAGCAGCCAGATTTGGCAACGCCCTACGAAGTCCTTCCAACCTAGGCTGCAATTACGTCAAATCAAGATTATGTGAAGCAGAGGTGGGTTTCTACTGGTTCGTACTGGTTTGGGTGAACTGGGAGTGGTATGATTTGGCCTGGAGCGCAGAACCGGCAGCAATCGAGGCTGGCCATGCCCCTGAACCGGTTCCTCCAGTCTTTGCTGCCATCGTTGGCATTTTTTTTGAGGTTTTCATGGTCTTTGTGCATGTGCAGAACAATTTACACTGAACTGCGCGCATAGCATGTGTGAAGCGAATTAGTACGAGCGCAGATAGGACCCCACTCCTGATGTGGAGGGTTAGTAAGGCCTTGATAAGACCATATTTTTGGAAGACACACGGTGGCTCGGTGGCTAAGATGCTGAGCTTGTCGATCAGAAAGGTCGGCAGTTCAGCGGTTCGAATCCCTAGCGCCACGTAACGGAGTGAGCTCCCGTTATTTGTCCCAGCTTCTGCCAACCTAGTAGTTCGAAAGCATATGAAAAATGCAAGTAGAAAAATAGGAACCACCTTTGGTGGGAAGGTAACAGCATTCCGTGCGCCTTCGGCGTTTAGTGATGCCAGCCACATGACCACGGAGATGTCTTCGGACAGCGCTGGCTCTTCAGCTTTGAAACGGAGATGAGCACCAACGCCCCCTAGAGTCAGGAACAACGCATACATATGAGGGGAACCTTTACCTTTAAGATTTGGAATCCTGCATCCAATTTTTGGTTGCCACAATGTTAAGACTCTGGAAATTGTGCAGAGAAGAGCAACAGAGACGATTAGGGGACTGGAGGCTAAAATATATGAAGAAGGATTGCAGGAACTGGGCATGGCTAGTTTGATGAAAAGAAGGACTGGGGGGGGGGAGACATGTTTTGCAGTATTTGAGGGGTTCGGGAGCAGCTGCTGGAGCAAAAATCTGGCAATTGTGTTTGGTCTGATAGATTTTGAAGGTGGAAGAGAGGAAGGTGGCAGGAAGCAGCAGGTTAAATGTTTTCCGTTCCAGCTTTTGATCACAGTCAGCAGGCCTTTTGCTGATAATAAGTTCCCCTTCCCTGAGCTCCTTCTCTGGCGCTGGTGGAGGCCTGTTTACACCTGGAAAACATCTGCCCAGCTTTGATGGCAAAAAAAATGCCGGTTTATGTCACTGTTTTTCAAATTCAGTAACTTTAAGATGGGTGGACTTCACCTCCCAAAATTCCCCAGTTGGTATGCTTTAAGATAATAGGACTTCAACTCCCAGAATTCCCCAGCCAACATGCCTTAAGATGGGTGGACTTCCATTCCCAGAATTCCCCAGCCAGCATGCTTTAAGATGGGTGGACTTCAACTCCCAGAATTCTCCAGCCAGCACCCTTTAAGATGGGTGGACTTCCACTCCCAGAATTCCCCAGCCGGCATCCTTTAAGATAATATGACTTCCACTCCCAGAATTCCTCAGCCGGCATGTTTTAAGATGGGTGGACTTCCATTCCCAGAATTCCCCAGCTGGCATGCTTTAAGATGGGTGGACTTCCACTCCCAGAATTCCCCAGCCGGCATGCTTTAAGATAATATGACTTCAACTCCCAGAATTCCCCAGCCAGCATGCTTTAAGATGGGTGGACTTCCACTCCCAGAATTCCCCAGCCAGCAGGCTTTAAGATGGGTGGACTTCCACTCCCAGAATTCCCCAGCCGGCATGCTTTAAGATGGGTGGACTTCCACTCCCAGAATTCCCCAGCCAGCATCCTTTAAGATGGGTGGACTTCCACTCCCAGAATTCCCCAGCTGGCATGCTTTAAGATGGGTGGACTTCCACTCCCAGAATTCCCCAGCCGGCATGCTATAAGATAATATGACTTCCACTCCCAGAATTCCCCAGCCGGCATGCTTTAAGATAATATGACTTCAACTCCCAGAATTCCCCAGCCGGCATGCTTTAAGATAATATGACTTCAACTCCCAGAATTCCCCAGCCGGCATGCTTTAAGATGGGTGGACTTCCAGAATTCCCCAGCCACCATGCTTTAAGATGGGTGGACTTCAACTCCCAAAATTCCCCAGCCACCGTGCTTTAAGATGGCTGGATTTCAACTCCCAGAATCCTTCAACCGCAATATAATCTCTGAGGAATTCTGGGAATTGAAGTCCCTAAATCTCATCCTACTCAAAGCAGCACCCCGTCAGGAGGAAGTCCACCTAAGGAAGTGAGTCAGGTGGAGTAATTTGGCCGGGCATAGTTGTAACCTCAACAAACCAGGTTTGCTGCTTGGGTAGAAACCTGCCAAGCCAGAAAGAGAGAAAATGACTCATCTGAGACCAGCGTGACGAGGCCATTGTAGAGAGGCTGGTGGAGGAAGGCCTGAATTTCTAATTTGCAGCTCCTAGAACACGTAAAAGAACAGGCACCAAACACACCTCGGAGTAATAATGCAAATGTTATGGCTCAATTATAATCATTGGATCATTTGGTAGCCAGGCCCTCATTTAGCTGCAAGGGAAGAGCACCGAGAAACGAATTCGGAGGGGCAGCATCTGAAAATACAGGTGGTCCTCGACTTACGACCACAGTGGTGGCCAAAATTTCCATTGCTAAGGGAGACAGTAGTTAAACGAGTTTTGCCCAATGTTACGTCCCTCCTTGCTGCAGTTGTTAAGTGAATCGCTATAGGTGTTCAGTTAGGAAGACAGCCGTTAAGTGAATCTGGCTTCCCTACGGCCAGAAGGTCGCAAAAGGGGGATCACGTGACCCCAGGACACTGCGATTGTCATGAATATGAGTCAGTGGCCAAGGGTCCGAATTTCGATCAGGTGAGGGTGGAGATGCTGCAAGTGTGAAAAGCGATTGTACGTTTTTTTTCAGTGCCATCGTAACTTTATACGCACTCAAAAGGTGCACAAATTATTTTATTCGTGTCGTTAAGGTGAGAATTTATCTGCTGAACAAAACTCAGCACTGGTGACAGGAAGGGAATCTGGCCATTCAAACAATCTGCTGGCTCCATTCAGTCGCCCAGACTCCACCCCGCAAGGGATTACGGGGTCGTTCAATGAAGAGGATGACGTTAAGGGTTTCTCACACAGTCAGCCAGATGTTCAGGCTGGGTTTGGTGTTTTGGTCGCCTCATCCAGTCCTTCCCAAGACAGATGTTGTTAATGGTGGTGATGTTGAAGATCTGTGTGGCAGGTTGTAAGTCGTTCCGAGTCGAGCTGCCTTTTGCAATTGACCGATGGGGATTTTGTCAATGCCCGATTGTCAGTGCCTGATTGAGGCTCCAGATGTTTGGGGGGATTTGTCAATGCCCGATTGAGGCTCCAGATGTTTGGGGTATTGCCCCCAAAGTGCCTATCGCTCTTGGTTCCACCTTTGTTTACTTATGTGACCGTCGATCTATTTGCCGATCTTTGCTTTTCCGTTAGATTCTCCAGTACTTTCTCTTACCACTCTGCCGCAGTGGTGGGTTGCTCTTACCATCGCTAGACTGATCATGCTCTGTCTATGCACAACCCTGAACGCATGTGACGTGTGCTGCACACTCATGCGCAATCCACCGCCCCTGCAACACCCAGCTGCTTGTCAGGGCGCATGCACAGGCACCACAGTGTGCCTTTTGGCGTAAAAACAGCCTATAGAGCACGGGCGGCTGGGCGGCCCAAACGAGCCACCGTACCAGTATGCTCTCAACTGCTCCCAGCCACTACCGGTACGGTCGTACCGGCCCGTACCGCAACCCACCATTGCTCTGCCATCTCCAGGGTCTGTCCCGTTAGTATTTTATCATTCGTCACAAGAGTCAACCAGATGTTCCAACGGGACTTGGCATTTTTGTCCTTCCCAAGGACCCGGCGTAGGCAGATGTGAACGTTGAATAATATTAAAGATATGGTCTACAACCTGTTCCGCGTAAAGACGCCTTTCGCAATTGACTGATGGGGATTTTGTCAATGCCGAGCGTCGTTCGAGAGACTCTCCGGTTATTAGAATGGAGAAGAGCCGCGTGATGGCGCAGTGGTTAGAATGCAGGATTGCAGGCTAATTCTCCGGCTTGCCGGCAGTTCGATCCTCACCGGCTCAAGGTTGACTCAGCCTTCCGTCCTTCCGAGGTCAGTAAAAGGAGGACCCAGACTGTTGGGGGCAAGAGGTGGACTCTGTAAACGGCTTAGGGGGACTGGAAAGCACTGTGAAGCGGTATATAAGTCTAAGTGCTATTGCTATATTGTCCTTGGTTTGGAGGTTTTGAATGGCTACTGCCATCTCTCTCTCTCCCTCCCTTCCTTCCTTCATTTCTTCCTTCCTTCCTTCCATCAATCAATTTCTCTTTCTTTCTTCCTTTCTTTCTTCCTTCCTTTCTTCCTTTCTTCCTTCCTTCTCTTTCATTCTTCTCTTTCTTCTTCAATTTCTTACTTTGACAGAGTAAGTCCTTCTTTCCTGTGTCTGTCTTTCTTTCTCTTTCTTTCCTCCATCCCTCCTTCTCCCCTTCCTTCCTTCCTTCCTTCCTTTTCCTTCTTCCCTTCCCCTCCCTCCCTCAATTTCTTTCTTTCTTTTCCTCCCTCCCTCCCTTCTTCCTCCCTTCCTTCCAGCTACCTTCCCACCTTCTTTCTTCCTTCACTTGCTCCGATTCCCCTCCCTCAAATTAATTCTTTCTTTCTTTCTTTCTTTCTTCCTCTCTTTCTTCCTTCCTTCCTTCTCTTTCGTCCTTCTCTTTCTTCCCTTCCTCAATTTCTTACTGTCTCTCTGTCAGTCTTCCTTCCATCCTCTGTCTATCTGTCTTCTTTCTTTCTTTCCTCCATCCCTCCTTCTCCCCTTCCTTCCTTCTCTTTCTTCCCTTCCCCCCTCCCTCAATTTCTTTCTTTCTTTTCCTCCCTCCCTTCTTCCTCCCTTCCTTCCAGCTAACTTCCTACCTTCTTTCTTCCTTCGCTTGCTCCCGTTCCCCTCCCTCAAGTTCTTTCTTTCTTTCTTTCTTTCTTTCTTTCTTTCTTTCTTTCTTTCTTTCTTTCTTTCTTTCTTTCTTTCTTTCTTTCTTTCTCCCTTCTCCCTCCCTCCATTCTGCCCTTCCTTCCGTTTCCTTTCTGCTCTCAGGCCTTCCTTTTAAAAGGACTGGAGGTGGGGAAGGCGTTTTCCTGGGGGGGTCTTAACTTTGGCATTCCCCCTCCCCAACCCGCTTCCTACCTGAGTTGGAGAGTGAAGCAAAGGGGTCACAGAAGTGCGAGGCTCCCTTCCCTTATTTATCTGCTGCCAGCCAACACATCTGGGCAGCCTGGAAGCAGCTGGCAGCAGCCGAAGGTGGAGCCCCCCCCCCCCCAGCACAAGATAAAGAGCCCCCCCCCCCGGAGAGGGAAGGAATTTAAGGGAACGGAGAAGAAACGGAGCTTCATCTGAACCAGGAGCCAAAATGGAAAGGAGAGCAAGGGAGACCTACTTCCCAATACAGGCAGTCCTCGACTTATGACTGGTCGCTTAGCAACCATTGGAAGTTCTCAAAGGCTTCCAATACAGGCAGTCCTTGACATACAACCAGTCGCTTAGCAACCATTGGAAGTTCTGAAGGGCTTCCAATACAGGCAGTCCTCGACTTACAATAGTTCATTTAGTGACTGTGTCAAAGTTACAATGGCACTGAAAAAAGGGGACTTTGCATCATTTTTCACACTTACGACCGCTGCTGCCTCCGCGCAGTCACGGGCTCAAATCCAGACGCTTGACAATTGACTCGTGTTTATGACGGTTGCAGCCTCCCAGATGGGATCACACGATCCCCGCTTTTACGACCTTCTGATGACCCAGGTCCACGGGAATCCAGATTCACTTAACAACCTGGTGACTAACTTAACAAAGGCAATGTTTCGCTTAACAACGGTGGCAAGAGAAGTCGTAAAACGGGGCAAAACTAGCTGAACAAAGCGTTTTGCTTAGCAACATCAATCTCGGGCTCAATTGTGGTCGTAAGTCGAGGACCTTCACTTGTAGAATGGGGACCTGTATGACTTGGATTCAAAGTTCTTTGCAGTCATTGTCCTCACTTTGCAACCCGTCTACATTTATGGCCATTTCCCATGAACACACATTCCTTGGCATTTGGGGCAAAAACCACGCCTGCGGTGAAGCCTTGGTTCGCTTAATGACTGTGGTATTCACTTAACGACCAGCGTGAAAAGGTTGCAAAATGAGGTCAAGTCGTGTGACTGGCCTGCTTTATGACTGGGATGGGTGGGTCTCTGTTGAAATTGTAACTCCTTGATTTATAACCATTCATTTAGCGACCGTTTGAAGTTACAACAACATTTGAAAAAGGAGACATATGGCTTGTCCTCACTCTTACAACCATTCCAGTGAAATTCAGATGCTTGGCCACTGACTCATAGTTATGACGGTTGCAACGTCCGGGGTGGTGCCGGGATTCCCCTCTTGCGCCCTTTTTGACAAGAAAAGTCAATATGATTCGCTTAACGACTGTTTCAAGAAAGGTCGTAAAACAGGGCAAAACTCACGTAACCACTGTCTCGCTTAGCCAGGGAAATACAGGCAGTCCTCGACTTATGACCACAACTGAGCCCAAACATGGATGTTTCTAAGTGAGAAATTTTGTCTCATTGGACAACAGCCCACAGCTATTAAGTGAATCGCTGCAATTCTTCAATTGGTCACATGGTCGTTAAGCAAATCTGGCTCCCCCCGGGGACTTGGCTTGTTGGAAGGACGCAAAAAGGAGACCACGACCGTCCATCATATATATGAATCTGTGGCCAAACATCCTAATGTAAATCAAGGGAGCAAAGCGACGCTGCAGCAGTCATAACCCTGAAACGTGGCCCTGAAGTCCCTTTTTCCCCAACGCCGTGGTCACTTGGAACAGTCACTACGTGAGCTGTTGTAAGTCGAGGACTGCAGACCTCATCTCTTCTTTCTCCCTTCCTCTAGATCAGAGGTTTCTCTTAATTGATTTCATCCATTTACATTAATATTAAGCTGTTTGACCCTTTCCCCACTCAAATAACATCCTGACTCCCAGCAAGGAAACCAGACTCCATTCTCCACTTCCAGAGGTGACCTTTGACCCAGGAGCAAGCCATCATCCAGGGCTCCGTGATCCTCCCTCCCCCCCCGGATGCGTCCAGATTATCCCCTTGGGGTCCATTGCCCCCCCCTAAGGAACCATTCCTCTGGGCCTCTTATGCGTTCCCTTGGCCCTCTTCTTCATAGAAATAGCAGAAGCACGGAGTGGGAAGGGACCTGGGAGGTCATCTAGTCCAGCCCCCTGCTCAAGCAGGAGATCCTAGACTGTTCTAGACAAATAACAGAACAACAGAGTTAGAAGGGACCTAAGAGGTCATCTAATCCCACCCGGTGGTCAAACAGGAGATCCTGTACTATAATAGACAAATAACAGAATAGCAGAGTGGGAAGGGACCTTGGAGGTCTTCTAGTCCAACCCCCTGCTCACGCAGGAGACCCTGTGCTATTCCAGACAAATAAGAGAGTTGGAAGGGACCTTGGAGGTCATCTAGTCCAACCCCCTGCTCAAGCAGGAGATCCTAGACTCTTCTAGACAAATAACAGAATAATGGAGTTGGAAGGGACCTGGGAGGTCATCTAGTCCCACCCGCTGCTTGAACAGGAGACCTTGTACTATAATAGACAAATAACAGAATAGCAGAGTGGGAAGGGACCTTGGAGGTCTTCTAGTCCAACCCCCTGCTCATGCAGGAGACCCTGTGCTCTTTGAGACAAATAACAGAATAACAGAGTTGGAAGGGACCTGGGAGGTCATCTAGTCCCACCGGCTGCTCGAACAGGAGACCCTGTACTATTCTAGACAAATAAGAGAGTTGGAAGGGACCTTGGAGGTCATCTAGTCCAACCCCCTGCTCAAGCAGGAGATCCTAGACTCTTCTAGACAAATAACAGAATAATGGAGTTGGAAGGGACCTGGGAGGTCATCTAGTCCCACCCGCTGCTTGAACAGGAGACCTTGTACTATAATAGACAAATAACAGAATAGCAGAGTGGGAAGGGACCTTGGAGGTCTTCTAGTCCAACCCCCTGCTCACGCAGGAGACCCTGTGCTCTTTGAGACAAATAACAGAATAACAGAGTTGGAAGGGACCTGGGAGGTCATCTAGTCCCACCGGCTGCTCGAACAGGAGACCCTGTACTATTCTAGACAAATAAGAGAGTTGGAAGGGACCTTGGAGGTCATCTAGTCCAACCCCCTGCTCAAGCAGGAGATCCTAGACTGTTCTAGACAAATAACAGAATAACGGGGTTGGAAGGCACATAGGAGGTCATCTAGTCCCCCCCCCTCTGCTCACGCAGGAGACCCTGAGCTATTTGAGACAAATAACAGAACAGAGTGGGGAGGGATGTGGGAGGTCTCCAGAAGGCTGGTGGTTGGCTGAGAAATTAAGAGACTATACAGCCAAACTAGACCGAATAACAAAGTAACAAGCGTTGGAAGGGGCTTTGGAGGTCTTCTAGTCCAACCCCCTGCTCAGGCAGGAGACCGTATACCATTTCAGACAAATGGCTATCCAATTTCTTCTTGGAAACCTCCAGTGTTAAGGGCACCCACAACTTCTGGAGGCCGGCTGTTCCTCTGGTTAATTGTCCTCCCTGTTTGGAAGTTTCTCCTTAATTCTGGCTTGCTTTATTGCTTGGTTAGTTAGTTAGTTTGGCCACTAAATGAATCACTCTAAGTGTTTATGGAGATTCTCCTATCATCCAAGGTCATAGTTGTCCCAAAGGTGTTCTTTTGTTTTGAAATAATTTTTTTAATCATTTTTAATTTAAAACAAATATAGATGTTCTTTTTTTCAGGAGGCAACTGGAGTTTCTTATTTTTTTTCTCCGAAGGTGTTTCGCTTCTCCTCCAAAAAGCTTCTTCAGCTCTGACTGCAATGAGCCGAGGTGGCGCAGTGGTTAAATGCAGCACTGCAGGCTACTTCAGCTGACTGCAGTTCTGCAGTTCGGCTGTTCAAATCTCACCGGCTCAAGGTTGACTCAGCCTTCCATCCTTCCGAGGTGGGTAAAATGAGGACCCGGATTGTTGTTGGGGGCAATATGCTGACTCTGTAAACCGCTTAGAGAGGGCCGAAAGCCCTATGAAGCGGTATATAAGTCTAATAAAAAAAAAGGGAAGGATTTATGTGTCCTGGCAGACAGCTGGTCATTTGCATCCTTTTAGCAAGTTGTTAAGGTCACCTGGAGGTTTTACAGAATTAGTTTTCTATCTGGTCTGCCTGGAAAAACTGGCAATGAGATACAAACGGCTCTCAAATTTACGAGTGAGGTTACAACCGATCTCTCCGGGGCTACTTATAATCTGGATTTGAACAGAAATAGGGAAACAGAGGGAAGAGTTACTGCCTAGGGCAGTGGTCATCAAGTGGTGGTCCGTGAGAAATTTTAGCGATCCGCAGAAAAATTATTTGCATTTTTTAAAATATTGCACTAAATCAGGAGTCCTCAAACTTCGGCCCCTGGGATGGATACGTGCAATGAACGCTTGTGTTGCTGCAGAGAGTCTCCCCCTTTGGGGTCTTTTTGTGTGGGTCGAAGGGGAGCCAGAAATTCCGACTCGGGGTCTGCTTCAGCCTCCTGGTGGGGGGCTTTGGGCGAAGGCTGGAGGGAAGCACCGCTGGTGGCAAAGAGCCAGAGGGCCTCGTTCCAGTGGGACTGCATCATGGGCTGGAACTGGCTGACCATCTCAGCCTACTGAGCCTCCAAGCGCCGGTACCTGGCCTTGGACTCCCGCAGGTCTTCCCTCTGCTTGGAAAGCCCATGCTCCTAGTCCTCAGTGAGGTGCTTCTGCTGAGCCTCCTTCTCGGTCCGATCCAATTCGAACTGAGCCATTTTGCCGACTCTTCCTCCCGGTGGCTGCTTAGCTCCAGCAACTGCTTCCTGTTGGGGCCCTAAGGCAATGTTTCTCAACCTTGGCAACTTGAAGATGTCCGGACTTCAACTCCCAGAATTCCCCAGCTGGCTGGGGAATTCTGGGAGTTGAAGTCCAGACATCTTCAAGTTGCCAAGGTTGAGAAACACTGCCCTAAGGAGCCCGGTCGGGCAGGCGAGGAGTGGCTGGGAGGGGAAGGGCGAGTAGAGGCCGTCGAGGCACCCCTCGATGTGAGTGACATCGAGTTGGCCACGCCCACCCAGTCACATGACCACACAGCCCCGCCCACACAGCCTGTCATTAGGCAGATCGTACTAGTGGTCCACAGGACTTAAAATTACGAATTTGGTGGTCCCTGAGGTCTGAAAGGTTGGGGAACGCTGAACTAAGGAATGGCCAGAGAAGAGAGGGCTCATCCCACAGCTGCAAAAGGGGTGGAGGGAAAGATTCAGAAAGGATCCTCCCTTCCTTACTACTCGGGCTGTTAAGGAGAGAGTGGAAGTTTTGTATTTCCAGATCTGCAACGTTCAGTAAAGTAGAATCTACTAGTAGAAAGGCCGAAGGTTGGGAGGAGAGACACAAGGATCTGAATGTGAATCCACCCTCTCTTAGAACCCACTGGCTCCCATTTGACTGGGCATTTGACTCCTCAGATGGATCTCAGCGTCGGGAATGATCGGCATCGACAATGGGCTGTAGGCAGAGTTTCTTGGGTCTACCGGACGATGCTCGTGGGCACCCCTGTACCAGTGGGGTTCCTAACCAGTTTACTATTGGTTTGTGGAGAGGCTGTTTTGCTCTCTCTCTGTGTTTGTTGGTGCGCGCCGCGCATGCATAATTACTGAAGTGTTCTGCGCGTGCGCAGAAACATGCCGGCGACGGCAGAAATGACTGAGGAACGACAGTAGGAAATTATTCAGAAAATAATGGAATGTGCCGAAATGAGTAAGCTTACATTTGAAATTAAAGAACGAGAGGATGAGCAATACTATAAAGTACGGGACTTGTTTTACCAATGGTTAGATTAAAAAAAAACCTGGGAATGAAACTGTTTACTTATGTAGTAATAGTTTTTTTTCCTTGTTATGATATAGAGCACTACTCACATGATATATAAACGACAATAATGATCTTAATGTATAAGAGTGGGATGATTTGAGTACTTTGGTACAATTGCATGTAGTGACCATTTAATATTAGAAAGACCTTGGTATATTTAACGGATTAATGATGATGTAAAGAACAATTGATATACATATGAATTGAAATACTTAACCACTGTATGGATTAATAATTAATAATGGAAAACCATTCTTGGAACTCTGGATGATTGGTGACAGTATGGTCAATTGAAAATATGAATGTATATTATAAATTAATGGGAGCTCTTTGTTCTAATCTCCGCTTTTTCTTCCTTAGAGATAGGTGGTACTATAATACTTTAAAGACTCATTGTTATTTGATAGATAATTATGAATTCAAGGAAATAAGGATTCTTACAAATGAAAGAATATTAATGGTCATTTGAACACATAATGCTCAATGACAGTGAAATATCCAATGATGTTTAATGCAAAACCAGTGAATTTAATCCTAAGTTTAAGAATTGATGCGCAAAAACTTGTAACCAAACGACATGCTTGATGAAATGGAGGAAAGTTGTATTATTTTTTCTTCTCTTGCTTTGTTTTGTATGTGTTGTTTTGCTTTAAAAAAAAATTAATAAAAAAAGAAGTGACTGGGGAACCGGTTTGGAGGCGTGGCTGGCTGGCCCGTTCCACCTCGAGCCGAGGTGGTGCAGTGGTTAGAGTGCAGCACTGCAGGCTACTTCAGCTGACTGCTAGTTCTGCAGTTCGGCTGTTCGAATCTCACCGGCTCAGAGTTGACTCAGCCTTCCATCCTTCCGAGGTGGGTGAAATGAGGACCCGGATTGTTGTTGGGGGCAATATGCTGACTCTGTAAACTGCTTAGAGAGGGTTGAAAGCCCTATGAAGCGGTATATAAGTCTAATTGCTATTGCTATTGCTACTGGTTCGGCTGAACCGATCCGAACCGATAGGAACCCATCTCTGCCCTTGTACCCCATTCCGGTACTTCTCTCGGCTCCTCTGCTGTGTGCTACCTGTTCTCTCCTCTCGAAATTTATAATTCCACAGGAAACCAGCGCGCCCTTAAAAATAGCACCAGCCAGAATCATAATGTGCTGTGTGGGCGGAGGACTGCCTAGCCTGAAGACACTCAGGAAGAAAATAAATGTAGTTGAGGATTTTAAAGGCTTGTCTGGAAGAGCATTTCCCTCCCTCCCTCCCTCCCTCCTCCTCCTCCTCCTCCTCTCCACCCGGACAGAAAAGAGGCAGAGATATACTGTGGCTATAGGGAACATCTTGGGGAAACTAGAGAAGATAATTACATCCAGTTTTGGTCGCCACGATGTAGAAAAGATGTGGAGACTCTAGAAAGAGTGCAGAGAAGAGCAACAAAGAGGATTAGGGGACTGGAGGCTAAAACATATGAGGAACGGTTGCAGGAACTGGGGATGTCTAGTTTAAGAGAAAGAAGGACTAGGGGAGACACATGATAGCAGTCTTCCAATATCTCAGGGGCTGCAACAAAGAAGAGGGAGTCAAGCTATTCTCCAAGGCACCAGAAGGAGAAGAAGCAATGGGTGGAAACTAATCAAGGAGAGAAGCAACCTAGAACTGAGGAGAAATTTCCTGACAGTGAGAACAATTAACCAGTGGAACTGCCTGCCTCCAGAAGTTGTGAATGCTCCAACACTGGAAGCTTTTAAGAAGATGCTGGATAGCCATTTGTCTGAAGTGGTGTAGAGTTTCCTGCCTAGGCAGGGGGTTGGACTACAAGACCTCCAAGGTCCCTTCCCACTCTACTATTCTGTTAGTCCACCACCCTACTCAAGCATACCATTTCAGACAAGTGACTGTGCAGTCTCTTCTTAAAAACCTGCAATGATGATGTAAATTATGTAGAAAAGATGTTGAGACTCTGGAAAGAGTGCAGAAAAGAGCAACAACGATGATTAGGGGACTGGAGTCTAAAACATATGAGGAACGGTTGCAGGAACTGGGTATGTCTAGTTTAATGAAAAGAAGGACTAGGGGAGACATGATATCAGTCTTCCAATATCTCAGGGGCTGCCACAAAGAAGAGGGAGTCAAACTATTCTCCAAGGCACCTGAGGGTACAACAAGAAGCAATGGGTGGAAACTAATCAAGGAGAGAAATTTCCTGACAGTAAGAACAATTAATCAGTGGAACAACTTGCCTCCAGAAATTGTTGGTGCTCCAAAACTGGAAGTTTTTAAGATGTTGGATAACCATTTGTCCGAAGTGGTGTAGGGTTTCCTGCCTAGGCAGGGGGTTGGACTAGAAGACCTCCAAGGTCCCTTCGAACTCTGCTATTCTAGTCTAACTTAAATCCCAGACTTCTGACAAGCGAAATCCATGAGAGACTCCAGGTTCATTCAATGACTGCAGGGCTCGCTTAACAACCACTGCAGAGATGGGGTTAACAGCCAGGGCAAGAAAAAGAAAGCGAATAAAATTGTGTGCGACTTGCTTCCCAACCTCCTCTTGCATTTGTAAACTCTAAGAAGGGTATAGATGGAGATTCTCCATTATTCTGGCCATGGTTGTGCCAAAGGAGTTTTTTTTCCCCAAGAAGGAAGTGGACTTTCTGGTTTTTCCTTTTAAAGACATTTCACTTCCCATCCAGGAAGCTTCTTCAGCTCTGACTGGATGGTGGGGAACGGAAGGATTTATACTCCTTGCAGACAGCTGGTCGTTTGCATCCTTCTGGAGGGTTGTTGAGGCCACTTGGAGGTTTGTCTGTGTCCTCAGAGTCCCCTGAGTGGTGCAAATGGGTGTGGAGCCTTCTTGGACCTGTGTTGTAAACTGGAGATAGATGATGAAGTATCCCCCCCCCCTGTTGAGAGAGGGCTGATCGATTTTGACATAGATGGTCTCTTTGACCCCTCTTTCAAACCAGCCTTCTTCTCTGTCCAAAATGTGGACTTTGCTTTCTTCCAAAGAGTGGCCTTTGTCTTTGAAATGCAGATGGACCTCTGAATCTAGTCCTGATGGGTTTGTTCTCCTACGTTGTGCCATGCGTTTGTGAAGTGGCTGTTTTGTTTCCCCAACGTACAGTTCTGCCCATGGCTCACTGCAGTTGTACTGCATATACAACACGTTGGTCATTTGCTTCCTTTTAGAGAGTCATTGAGGCCACTTGGAGGTTTGTCTCTGTCTTCAAGTTCACCTGAGTGGTGCTAATGGGTTTGGAGCCTTCTTGGATCTGCTGAAAGGACTGTGTGGCTGCAATAAGTGTGAAGAACAGTCATAGGTCCCTATTTTCAGTGGTGCCGTAACAGTCACTAAAGGAACTGTTTTAAATTGATGACTACCTGGAATTGGTTGGGCTGGAGCCTACAGTGGAGACTTCAGACTTGAAGAAAAGGAGGCAAATCATGGCCGTTTCAGAATGGCAATACCAGGTTCAGGACCCTGGACAGCTCCTCCTGGCCTTCGTGGTTGGAGATCCTAGACACAAATTCTTATATTCTTTCTCAATAGCCAACATCAGTTGGGTTGGAGATCAAGATGGGGACTGAGAGCTGCTGGTCTAAATTAGACAGGGGTGGGGTGTAAAGCATTGAGGGTTGGGGGCTGCCCTTAGTGCATAGCTAAGCCAAGGAGCCATTGCAACAGTTGTGCCACGCAGAATCATAGAATCCAATGGTTGAGAATTGACTAGAAGTTATTCTACTGCGTTTCCCTGAAAATAAGAGAGGGTCTTATTTTCTTTTGACCTTGGAAATAAGCACTTGGTCTTATTTTCGGGAAGGTCTTATTATTTTTGAGGTGCAGGAGGCGGTCAGCATGGTGACCTCATGGCTGCTGCTGTGTTGCAATATTTGGGGGGAAGGCTTATTTTTAGGAGAGGGCTTGTTTTAGCACACGCACTCAAAAGCCTGATCGGGATTATTATCCGGGGAGGTCTTATTTTGGGGGGAAACAGGGTAGAAGTTGGAAGTTGATCATTCAGTCCATTGTTTCTCAAAGGCAGCAATTTTTAAGACCTGGGATTTCCCCAGCCAGCATGGGGAAGTTAGGTGGACTTCAACTCCAGAATTCACCAGCCAGCATGCTTTAACCATATGGACTTCAACTCCCAGAATTCCCCAGCCAGCAAGCTTTAAACCATATGGACTTCAACTCCCAGATTCCCCAGCCAACATGCTTTAGGTTAGTGGACTTCAACTCCCAGAATTCCCAGCCAGCATGCTTTAAACCATATGGACTTCAACTCCCAGAATTCCCCAGCCAACATGCTTTAGGATGGGTGGACTTCAACTCCCAGAATTCCCCAGCCAGCATGCTTTAAAACCATATGGACTTCAACTCCCAGAATTCCCTAGCCAACATGCTTTAGGATAGTGGACTTCAACTCCCAGAATTCCCAAGCCAGCATGCTTTAAACCATATGGACTTCAACTCCCAGAATTCCCTAGCCAACATGCTTTAGGATGGGTGGACTTCCATTCCCAGAATTCACCAGCTGGCATGGTGAGCTGGGGAATTCTGGGAATGGAAGTCCACACCCCTTAAAATTGCAAAGTTGAGGAGGAAAACATTGGTTTAGTGGGCCGGCTGCAAAGGTTAGCCTTCCGCCCCCTTTTGAAAGAGTGAAAGGGAGAAATAGAAGGTTCGGGATCCCCAAACAGACTGCCAGTTTGCCCAGCCCATATCTTCAAAAGCCTACCTTAACTCTCTGTCGAATTGTCTTGAAGGCACTAATTAAAACAAAACGAAGAAAGGGGAAAAAAAGCACAAAGACCAGAATTCAAGACTGCAGGAGGCCAGCAATCTAGCACAACGTGGGAGGCAGTTTTCCTGATCCAAACTAGAGCAATTTTCTGATTACAGAGGGATCACAGATCTTAAATGGAACACAGAACCAATACAATACAATCAGAATAGACCTTCCTTCCTCCCGCCCCTTCCTTCCTTCCTTCTCTCCTTCCTTCCTTCCTCCCTCCCTTCCCTCCTTCCTTCTCTCCTTCCTTCCTTCCTTCCTCCCTCCCTTCCCCCTTCCTTCCTCCCTCCCTTTCTCCCTCCCTCTTTTCCTTCCCTCCTTCCTTCCTTACTCCCTCCTCCCTTCCTTCCCTCCTTCCTCCCTTCCTTCCCTCCTTCCTCCCTCCCTTGGAGGTCTTCTAGTCCATCCCTCTGCTAAAGCAGGAGACCCTATCCCATTTCAGACAAATGGCTGTACAATCTCTTCTTAACAACGAAGATGATGAAGCACCCATGACTTCTGGTGGCAAGTTGTTCCACTGGTGACTTATCCTCACTGTTAGGAAGTTCCTCCTTAATTCCAGGTTGCTTCTCTCCTTGATTAGTTTCCACCCATTGCTTCTTGTTCTACCCTCAGGTGCCTTGGAGAATAGCTTGACTCCCTCTTCTTTGTGGCAACCCCTGAGATATTGGAAGGCTGCTATCATGTCTCCCCTGGTTCTTCTTTCCATTAAACTAGACACACCCAGTTCCTGCAACCGTTCTTCCTATGTTTTAGCCTCCAGTCCCCTAATCATCTTTGTTGCTCTTCTCTGCATTCTTCCTAGAATTTCAACATCTTTTTAAAAATATTGTGATGACCATTGGAAAATAAGTTGACCACCATTTCTTTGTGGCAGCCCCTCAAATACTGGAATGCTGCCATCATGTCTCCCCTGGTCCTTCTTTTCATCAAACTAGACATATCCAATTCCTGCAACCGTTCTTCATATGTTTTGGTCTCCTGGCTTTTAATCATCTCAGTTGCTCTTCTCTGCACTTTTTCCAAAGTCTCAACATCTTTTTTGTGAGGTGGTGACCAAAACTAGATGAAGAATTCCAAGTGTGACCTTAGTAAACTTTTACAAACCAGTACTAGATGATTAGAGGTAAAGAGGATCAGGGGACTGGAGGCTAAAACATATGAAGAACGGTTGCAGGAACTGGGTATGTCTAGTTTAATAGAAAGAAGGACTAGGAGAGACATGATAGCAGTCTTCCAATATCTCAGGGGCTGCCCCAAAGAAGAGGGAGTCAAGCTATTCTCCAAGGAACCTGAGGGTAGAACAAGAAGCAATGGGTGGAAACTAATCAACTAGAGAAGCAACTTAGAACTGAGGAGAAATTTCCTGACAGTGAGAACAATTAATCAGTGGAACAGAAATTCTCTCCAGAAGTTGTGGATGCCCCAACACTGGAAGTCTTTAAGAAGATGTTGGATAGCCATTTGTCTGAACTCTGCTATTGTATTGTATTACTATGCTGTTTCTCCTAAAATAAGACCTAACGAAAATTAAGTCCTAACATGATTTTTCAGGATGCTCGTAATATAAGCCAGGCATGAAATCCTCCTATGTTCGCTACCGTTTCAGAAACAAAAGCGCTCATGCGCAGCGCTTCTGTGCATGTGCAGAGCGTCCATGATGGCGTCTGGGCAGGTGAACGGAGCCCCCCCCCCCATTGCCACTACCGGTTCACCCGAACCAGGATATATCACCTCTGATATATGCCCTACCCTCAAAATAAGCCCCAGTTAAGTTTGTCAGGCAGATGGATGTACTTACTACTGTATTTTCCCGAAAATAGGGCCCAATGCATCTTTTGGAGCAAAACTTAATATAAGACCCAGTCTTATTTTGGGGAAAACACCAGAGGTGGGTTCCTACTGGTTCGGACCGGTTCGGCCGAATAGGTAGTAACTCAGCCGGACATGTGACTCTACCGGGGTCTATCCTGGGTGCCGCCATCTTTATTTTCTGTTCTGCACATGTGCAGAACAATCTTCATTGAAAAAATGTAATTTCCCCCCTTATTTAATGGTGTGCCAGAGAGGTCCCAGAGATGGGCTGTTTTTCACAAAAATTGAGGCCTTTTTGCCTTCCCCCAACCTCCAGGAGCACTCTGCAGGCTTCAGCAGGGCTAGGGAAAGGGGAAAATGTTTCTGTTTTCTGCCAAAAAAGCCCGTTTTCAGCCCATTTTTCGCAAAAACGGGACTGTTTTCGCCTCCCCCCCCCCAACCCTGCTGAAGCCTGCAGAGAACTCCTGGGGGCCGGGAGGACAAAAACTTTTCTTTCTTACTGGGTACCGTATTTTTCGGAGTATTTTGAAGGGGCAAATTTTTTTTTAAAAAAAAGGTTTTGCACTCTGCAGACTTCCCAAAAATTGCGAAAATCGGCCCGTTTCTTTTTTTAAAAAAAGGGCATGAATAGCCTTTAGGAGGATTGTAGAGTGCTCCTGGGGGGGGGTTGGGGCCAAAAATGAGCAAAAAATGGTTCATTTTGAGTCAAAATACGGCACGAATAGTCTTTAGGAGCTTATAGAGTGCCCCTGGGGGCTGGTGGGGGGCAAAATTGAGCAGGAAGTGGCCTGTTTTTTGCTCATTTGTGCCCTCCCCAGCCCCCAGGAGCAAAAGCTTCCTAGAGGCTCTGCACGGCCATTTTGGTGAAGGGGGCGGGGTTTGGGGAGGCCAAAAATGCTGCATTCAGTGTATAAGACACACCCAGATTTTCAGCCTCTTTTTTGAGGGAAAAAGCTGCGTCTTATACTCCGAAAAATATGGTAGTTTGAAGGCGCTCCTTCAGCTCCAGCAAGGTTGGAAACCCCTCCCCCCCCAATCAAAACCTTTCACTATCATTTCGGTGGGCAGGGCTTGGTGAGGGGGGTCATATGACTGAGTGTGCGTGAATGACATCAGGTTGGCCACACCCACTCAGTCACATGCCCCCCCCATCTAGCCACGCCCACCAAACCGGTAGTTTAAAAAAAATTGAATTCCCACCCCTGGGAAACACAGTAATACTTCACGTGATTTTTATTCTGTGCCTCTATTTATACAACTTTAGAAAAAGTTTTTGATTTCTCTACAAACACATCGTTGTGTGAACAGTGTAGGACTGGAGTTACATTCGAGCACAAATAAAACAACACCCTTCGTATTCAACACAATTAACAATCTCGTAGACTTTAAGCGGTAATGCACGTATTCTCTTGAATTACAACCTTTCCGTAATTATACAACCAAGTATTGTATTAGCTTATTTCGACTGCTGCCAGTTTCCCCTTGAGTACTCCGCCACCCCTGTGGCTGGGCCGTGCCAAGGGCACGCTGCGAAACCTCCCTCTTTGCACGCCCCCAGACTGTCTCCCTGAAGTTTATCGGTGACAAATTTTGCATTCCGAAACCGCCCGTCCTGTGTTTATTTTTGGTGGCGCTGGAAAGCAACTTCCTCTATGCAAATGGGGCCCTTAATATGCAGATTGGTGGGTCGTTAATATGCAAATTGCCTTGCGGATTTGGAGGGCCGCCAGCGTCTCTGCGGGTGTTTTCGGGCAGCTCTCCAAGGCTGAGCCCCACAAGGGGAAAGTCAGTCCTTCGTTTGACCGTTGGAGAGGAGCTATAACCGGGGAGCTTAGCTGGCTGGGTGGGGGAAAGCACTCTGTACGTATTCAGAGGACTGTGGTTGTGTGTGTGTGTGTGCGGTTTGTTTTTTTTAACACGCCCAGGTGTGCCTTGGAAATTCGATCCGGGAAAGGATTCCTTTGGCTTTCAAAAAAACAAACATTTGTAACTCTTTTGCCAGCTCTTTCTTCTTCTCAACAGCCCTGCGAGGCTGGCCAAATGTCCCACAATGCACAAAACTACATTGCACACAGACACACTTGCTAAGCCAGGCCTTGTTGGTTGAGGAAGTGACCGTTGAACGGGTCAACTGAGATCTCGAACCGTGCATCGTGTTTCGTAAGCTGCTACAGTGGTGGCTTCCTACCGGTTCGGCCTGGTTCGGCCGAGCCGGTAGTGGTTTGGCGGCCTGGGTCGCTGGAACCAGCAGTGATCCAGCCGTGCCACGCCCCCAAACTGGTTCTCTGGACAGCACCGTAGGCGGCGCCATCCTGTTTTTTGCTTCTGTGCATGCGCAGAACAATTTTCATTGCACTGCGCATGCATGCATAGCTGCATCAAGCGTGCGCGGCGCACACACGAGCGAACGGGCAATAGTGTCTCGCGGAACCTGCCCCCGAGCTGGTTGGTGTCTTTTGGGGGAGCTGGTTGGCCTCACCGTATTATGATTGTGGTTGGTGGCAGAGTCAGCCAGATGTTCCGACTGGATTTGGCATTTTTTTCTGTCCACCTTCTCAAGGACCGGGAATAAGCAGATGTGGAAGTTTGAGGGCGGGGAAGGCCTCATCGCAGGATGTCAGTTATTTCAAACAAAGCTGCCTTTTGCAATTGACTGAGGGTGAATTTGTCAATGCCGATGATGTTCAAAGGATGCTCCAGATGTTTTGGGATTGCACCCAAGGCACATACTACTATGAGTGTTGTCTTTGCTCTCTTGCCACAACCGTTCTACTTCTAGGAGCAGGGGTTTTTTATTTGTGATTATCTCCAGTTCCTTCCCTTCTCTTCTCCCCTTTCCCCTCCCCTTCCTTTCCCTGCTCTTCCTCCCTCTTTCCCTCTTACTTTCTTTCCCACTTCTCCTCTCTTTCTTCCTCTATGTAGCTATAGAGGCCACTACTGAGAAGCTGCATTTCTTAGGCCCCTCTGACACCACGATGCTGCACCTACCGTATTTTTCGGAGTATAAGACGCACCATTTTCCCCTCAAAAAAAGAGGGTGAAAATCTGGGTGCGTCTTATACATTGAATACAGCATTTTTGGCCTACCAAAACTCCGTCTCCTTTGCAAAAATGGGCGTGGGAGGCTTGCAAAGTGCTCCTGGGGGCTGGGGAGGGCAAAAAAGAGCAAAAATCAGGCCCTTTTGCCCCCCCCTCCCAGCCCTCAGGAGTACTTTGCAAGCCTCCCACGCCCATTTTTGCTCGTTTTTGATCCCCCCCCCAGCAGCACTCTACAAGCCTCCCAAAGTTCTGCATGCCCCCCCTTTTGCAAAAAAAAAGTGTGCAGAGGGTTTGGGAGGCCTGCAGAGTGCAAAAATGTTTTCTAAAAAAAATTACCTCTCCAAAATCATGGTGTGTCTTATACTCCGGGGGCGTCTTATAGTCTGAAAAATACGGCAGTTCCACCATTTGAGTGGCCATCTTTACCTTTTTCAGCATACTGTACATCCAAACTATGACCCCTTCTCTGCAGTGTCCCCTCCCCGCCTCCCCGAGGTGGTATTCAGCCGGTTCGGACCAGTTCCGACTATCAGCTGGCCCCGCCTAGCCATCCCTGTTCTATCCTGTCCTTTATTTCCTGCTTTCTAGCTCATCGCAATCGTGCAGCACAGCTGATTCCCCCCCCCCCCGCCCCGTTCTACTTACTGCTGCTGACTTGGAAGGTAAGCAGATGAGTTTCTAAATGCTCCATTTTCAGCACTGCTTGCAAAGCGCATTTTCACCAAACCAGTTGTCAAAACGGCAGCATCTCACCACTTCCCCCCCCCCCTCCTTTGAACCTTGGGACACTTCTTTGGTATCACTTTCTGGACCTTCTGCCCAGCGGTGGGATTCAATTTTGTTTTTTACTCCTGGTTCTGTGGGCGTGGCTTGGTGGGCGTGGCAGGGGGAAGGCTCCTGCAAAATCCCCGTTTCCTCCCGATCAGCTGGGACTTGGGAGGCAGAGAATAGATGGGGGCGGGGCCAGCCAGGAGTGGTATTTGCCAGTTCTCCGAACTATTCAAAATTTTCGCTACTGACTCATCTAAACCAGTCCGAACTGGCTGAATACCACCTCTGCTTCTGCCCGTTCCTGAAGGACATTTGAATTTTTCCAGCAATTGATGGCCTCATTTGAAGGCAAGTCTTGGATTTGCGGGTTGGGGGGGGGGCTTCTCAGAATAAGAGAATAACACAGCTGGAAGGGGAGTAGCCCTCCGCTAAGGCAGGAAACCCTACACCACTACAGACGAATGGTTATCCAACATCTTCTTAAAAACTTCCAACTTCTGAAGGCAAGTCTGGTTAATTGTTCTCACTGTCAGGAAATTTCTCCTCAGTTCTACGTTGCTTCTCTCCTTAATTAGTTTCCACCCATTGCTTCTTGTTCTTCCCTCAGGTGCTTTGGAGAATAGTTTGGCTCCATTTTCTTTGGGGCAGCCCCTGAGAATATTGGAAGACTGCTATCATGTCTCCCCTGGTCCTTCTTTTCATTAAACTAGACATACCCAGTTCCTGCAACCGTTCTTCATATGTTTTAGCCTCCAGTCCCCTAATCCTCTTTGTTGCTCTTCTCTGCACTCTTTCTAGAGTCTCCACATCTTTTTCACATCGTGGTGACCAAAACTGGATGCCGTATTCCAAGTGTGGCCTTACCAAGGCCTTATAAAGTGGTATTAACCCTTCACGTGATCTTGATTCTCTCCCTCTGTTGATGCAGCCTAGAACTGTGTTGGCTTTTTTGGCAGCTGCTGCACACGGCTGGCTCCTATTTAAATGGTTGTCCACTAGGACTCCAAGATCCCTCTCACAGTTACTACTGTTGAGCAAGGTACCACCTATACTGTACCTGTGCATTTCGTTTTTCTTGCCTAAGTTTAGAACTTTACTTTTTTCACCATTGAATTTCATTTTGTTAGATAGCGCCCAATATTCAAAATGGGATGCAGTATTCCAAGTGTCGCCTTGCCAAGGAATTGAAGGAAGGAAGGGAGAGAGAAAAAGGAAGAAAGGAAGGAAGGAAGGAAGGAGAGGGAAAGAAGAAGGAAGGAAGGAGAGAGAGGAAGAAAGGAAGGAAGGAGAGGGAAAGAAGAAGGAAGGAAGGAGAGAGAAAGAGGAAGGAAGGAGAGGGAAAGAAGAAGGAAGGAGAAAGAAATAGGAAGTCAGGAAGGAAGGAAGGAAGTCAGGAAGGAAGGAGAGGGAAAGTAGAAGGAAGGAGAGAGAAAGGAAGGAAGGAAGGAAGGAGAGGGAAAGAAGAAGGAAGGAGAGAGAAAGGAAGGAAGGAAGGTGAGGGAAAGAAGAAGGAAAGAGAGAGAAAGAGGAAGGAAGGAAGGAAGGAGAGGGAAAGAAGAAGGAAGGAGAGAGAAATAGGAAGTCAGGAAGGAAGGAAGGAGAGGGAAAGTAGAAGGAAGGAAGGAGAGAGAAAGAGGAAGGAAGGAAGGAGAGGGAAAGTAGAAGGAAGGAAGGAGAGGGAAAGAAGAAGGAAGGAAGGAGAGAGAAAGAGGAAGGAAGGAAGGAGAGGGAAAGAAGAAGGAAGGAAGGAGAGAGAAAGTGGAAGGAAGGAAGGAAGGAAGGAGAGGGAAAGAAGAAGGAAGGAAGGAGAGGGAAAGTAGAAGGAAGGAAGTTGCTAACACTCAACCCCTCCCAGGGTTGATCTGGTCCCCCTCTGGTCCTCCCTCCCTCAGCCGGCGAAAGGCCCGGCTGTTGAACATGATCTCCCCTGGGAGCATCAGAGAAGAGCAACGCCTGGGGCTTCTACAGGAGGTGTCTCCTTTGGCTGCTTGGCCGCCGGGGATCGATGTCTCCCGAAGCCTGGCTCCGTTGGGCTGCCTTGACCTCCCCCCCCCCCCCGCAGGGTTTGGGGCCTCCATATCTGGTTTCTGGCTCCTTTTACAGCTGTTCTTTTGAAGGGGACCCTTGTTCTCCTCTTAATCGCCTCCTGTGCGGGCTTCCTGGTCTCTGGGCACAGGTGTGGTGGGAGAGCGGCCGGCAGAGATTAGGATGAAGGACAGTGGGGCGGCTTTGGAGGGGGGGGCTGGAGTGGGCATCACACACGTGGGCCTCTCTGGGTGCTCATTTGAAGGCCTCCCAAATATAGCCTTCGTTCAAGTGCCCTTCTAAGAAGGGGGGGGGCTTCTTTTCTAGATGGCCGGCCAAGCAAATCGCCAGGTCTCCCTGCTCCAGCCAAGCAGAGCTGGGGCCTGGTGGGGCCAGAGGCTGAGCTGGTCTTGTAAGCAGCCAAGACTCATGTAAAAAGGAGGGAGAAGGGAGGGAGGGAGAAAGAAAAAGAAAGAAAGAGAGAAAGAAAATGGAAGAAAGAAAAAGAATGGTAGAAAGGAAGGAGGGGGAGGGAGAAAGAGAAAGAAAAAAGGAAGGAAGGAGGGAGGGAGAGAAAGAAAGAAAGAGAGATAGAGAGAAAGGTGGGAGGGTGGGAGAAACAGAAAAAGGGAGGGAGGGAGGAGAGAGAGAGACAAAAAGAAAGAGAAAGGAAGAGAGAAAGGAAGGAGGGAGGGCATAAAGGAAGGAAGGAACAGGGAGAGAGAGAGAGAAGGGTAGGAAGGAGGGAGAGAAAAGGAAAGAGAAAGAGAAAGAAATAAAGAGGAAAGAAAGAAAGAGGAGGGAGGAAAGGAGGAAAAAACAAAGGGCGGAAGGAAAAGGGAGGGAGAGAGAAAGAAAAAGAAAGAAAGAGAAGGGAGGGGTGAGAAAGAAAGAAAAAGGAAGGAAGGAAGAAAAAGAAAGAAAGAAAAGAAGGGAGGGAGGGAAGGAAGAAGGGAGTGGGAGAATAAAGAAGGAAGAAAAGGGGAAGAAGAGAGGAAGAGATGACACAACAGGAAAGAAGAGGAAGAAGAGGAAGGGAAGGAAAATAGGACAGAAAGAGAGAGATAATCTTGTGAGTTGCAGCAAAAAACAGGATAAAAATCTGCCGGTCCCTAAAATAGAAAACAACACCAGAGGCAGCAAAGATCGAAGCTTGATATATTTTTTAGAGAGAGAGAGAGGGAGAGGGAGAGGGGGAGAGAGAGAGAGACGGGGAGAGAGAGAGAGAGAGAGAGAGAGAGAGAGGCCAAGCACAGGCCGTGAGGAGGCCTCTGACTGGCAGAGTTCTGCAGGAGGCCATGGAGGCTTAAAACAGGCCGTGAGGAGGCCTCTGACTGCAAGAGTGCTGCCGGAGGCCATGGAGGCCGAAAACAGGCCGCGAGGAGGCCTCTGACTGGCAGAATGCTGCTGGAGGCCATGGAGGCCGAAAACAGGCCGTGAGGAGGCCTCTGACTGCAAGAGTGCTGCCGGAGGCCATGGAGGCCGAAAACAGGCCGCGAGGAGGCCTCTGACTGGCAGAATGCTGCTGGAGGCCATGGAGGCCGAAAACAGGCCGCGAGGAGGCCTCTGACTGGCAGAGTGCTGCAGGAGGCCATGAAGGCCAAAAACAGGTCGTGAGGAGGCCTCTGACTGGCAGAATGCTGCCGGAGGCCATAGAGGCCGAAAACAGGCCGTGAGGAGGCCTCTGACTGCAAGAGTGCTGCCGGAGGCCATGGAGGCCGAAAACAGGCCGTGAGGAGGCCTCTGACTGGCAGAGTGCTACAGGAGGCCATGAAGGCCAAAAACAGGTCGTGAGGAGGCCTCTGACTGGCAGAATGCTGCCGGAGGCCATGGAGGCCGAAAACAGGCCGTGAGGAGGCCTCTGACTGCAAGAGTGCTGCCGGAGGCCATGGAGGCCGAAAACAGGCCGGGAGGAGGCCTCTGACTGGCAGAGTGCTGCCGGAGGCCATGGAGGCCGAAAACAGGCCGCGAGGAGGCCTCTGACGGGCAGAGTGCTGCCGGAGGCCATGGAGGCCGAAAACAGGCCGCGAGGAGGCCTCTGACTGCAAGAGTGCTGCCGGAGGCCATGGAGGCCGAAAACAGGCCGGGAGGAGGCCTCTGACTGGCAGAGTGCTGCCGGAGGCCATGGAGGCCGAAAACAGGCCGCGAGGAGGCCTCTGACGGGCAGAGTGCTGCCGGAGGCCATGGAGGCCGAAAACAGGCCGCGAGGAGGCCTCTGACTGGCAGAATGCTGCCGGAGGCCATGGAGGCCGAAAACAGGCCGTGAGGAGGCCTCTGACTGGCAGAATGCTGCCGGAGGCCATGGAGGCCGAAAACAGGCCGTGAGGAGGCCTCTGACTGGCAGAGTGCTGCCGGAGGCCATGGAGGCCGAAAACAGGCCGCGAGGAGGCCTCTGACTGCAAGAGTGCTGCCGGAGGCCATGGAGGCCGAAAACAGGCCGCGAGGAGGCCTCTGACTGGCAGAATGCTGCAGGAGGCCATAGAGGCCGAAAACAGGCCGCGAGGAGGCCTCTGACTGGCAGAATGCTGCCGGAGGCCATGGAGGCCGAAAACAGGCCGTGAGGAGGCCTCTGACTGGCAGAGTGCTGCCGGAGGCCATGGAGGCCGAAAACAGGCCGCGAGGAGGCCTCTGACTGCAAGAGTGCTGCCGGAGGCCATGGAGGCCGAAAACAGGCCGCGAGGAGGCCTCTGACTGGCAGAATGCTGCAGGAGGCCATAGAGGCCGAAAACAGGCCGCGAGGAGGCCTCTGACTGGCAGAATGCTGCAGGAGGCCATAGAGGCCGAAAACAGGCCGCGAGGAGGCCTCTGACTGGCAGAGTGCTGCCGGAGGCCATGGAGGCCGAAAACAGGCCGCGAGGAGGCCTCTGACTGGCAGAATGCTGCCGGAGGCCATGGAGGCCGAAAACAGGCCGCGAGGAGGCCTCTGACTGGCAGAATGCTGCCGGAGGCCATGGAGGCCGAAAACAGGCCGCGAGGAGGCCTCTGACTGGCAGAGTGCTGCCGGAGGCCATGGAGGCTGAAAACAGGCCGCGAGGAGGCCTCTGACTGGCAGAGTGGTGCTGGAGGCCATGGAGGCCGAAAACGAGGCACGGAGGGCTGCTCGTAGCTCCCACACACACATCCTGTTTTGGCCAGCAGGGTACTGCAATAGGCATTTGTCCCTTTTCCAGAGTGGGAGGAGGGAATGGGTTTTATCACAGCCTGATTGGTCCAAGACTGAGTGGGTTTTATCACAGCCTGATTGGTCCAAGACTGAGAGGAAATCTATAAATACCGGTGCCTGTCCATTGCTAGCCCAGATTCTCTCAGTCTGGTCCAAGTTCTGTAGAGTAGTTTGTTAGGATTCTGTTTCGTTTTCTCCTTTTGGGTGAGTTCTATGCAATCTGATTCCTATTTGGCTAATTGGGCACTTTAACGGGAGCTCCGTTTGAACCTCTCCGCTCGGTGCACTTGCGCTTCTTATCACTGAAGGTGGTCTTCCTGGTGGCCATCACTTCCTCCCGGCGTATATCCGAGCTGGGCGCCCTGTCTTGTAAGGACGACCTCTGTCATTTTCACCAGGACAGAGTGGTCCTTCGCCTTGACCCGGCATTCGTCCCCAAAGTAAATACCCCCTTTCACAGGGCTCAGGAGATCGTCCTGCCCGACTTCTGCCCGAGTCCGTCCACTGACAGGGAGCGTCTTTGGCATCGTCTGGATGTCCGCCGTGCCTTGGGGATCTACCTCCGGCGGACCAAGGATTTCCGCAAGTCGGAGGCCTTGTTCGTCTCCTTCCTACCTGGAGCTCTGGGTTCGAGGGTGTCCTCGGCTACCATCGGCCGTTGGCTGCGTCAGGCCATCTCAGAGGCCTACGTGGCCTCAGGGCGGCCGGTTCCGTCGGGCATCACGGCGCACTCTACCAGGAGCGCGGCGACCTCGGCAGCGTGGGCCACGAGGGCCCCGTTTGAAGACATCTGCCGGGCGGCTACCTGGGCCTCTCCATCCTCGTTCATCCGACATTATCGTCTGGATGCTTTTGCGTCTGCGGACGCGTCTTTCGGTCGTAGGGTCCTACAGGGGGTGGCAGCTGAGGCTCCCCTTGGGCCCTAGAGTTTCTGTTCTCCCTCCCTGGGACTTGAGCTTGGGTATGTCCCACGTGTGACCATTCCCTCCTCCCACTCTGGAAAAAGGACGTTGGTCTTACCTGAACGTCTATTTTCTGATGGGAGGAGGGAATGGTCACAACCCGCCCTGAGTTCTGGCTGTTGGGGCCAAGGGGAGGGCCCGGGGGGTGCTTCCCGGGGTGGTTGTGTTGTTGTTTCTTGTTTTTCAGTTGTACCATTCATGTTCGAGAATCTGGGCTAGCAATGGACAGGCACCGGTATTTATAGATTTCCTCTCAGTCTTGGACCAATCAGGCTGTGATAAAACCCACGTGTGACCATTCCCTCCTCCCATCAGAAAATAGACGTTCAGGTAAGACCAACGTCCTATCTCCCCACCCCTGCCAGCCCACGGAGGAGAACTATGCTGATCCGGCCCTCGAAGAAATCCAGTTTGACACCCCTGCTCTAGACCTATCCAACCTACCTCTAGCCCCGGGGTCTCCACACTTGGCAACTTTTTAAGACTTGTGGACTTCAACTCCCAGAATCCCTCAGCCAACCGTGTCTTAAAAGTTGCCAAGTTTGGAGACCCCCACAGTAGACACACCTAGCTTCCCCCAAGCCGTTCATTGGTCGATTTACAACAATACAATACAATAGCAGAGTTGGAAGGGACCTTGGAGGTCTTCTAGTCCAACCTCTGCCTAAGCAGGTGTCCCTACATCATTTCAGATTTAGTCCGCCTCACAAGATTGTCACATGTCCCCACCAGCTCCACTCAACTAACCTAGGTGAGTGCGTTTTGTGTCCCAGTCCTGGAGGTGTTGAGGACGCCATGTTTCTCTTGACCCCGGAGACAAGCCAGGTTGTATGAATGTTCCTCCTTATGACTTACTCCCACACCTCTCCTGTAATCTACATTCTTTCCACCCACACTCCTCTAAAAGTAGCCCTCAGCCTATTCTGTTGAGGGAGGTCAAGCTGTTCTCCAAAGCACCTGAAGGCAAGGACAGGAAGCAACGGATGGAAGCTCATCAAGGTGAGAAAACCAACCTGGAATGGAGAAATGAATGAATCGGAACAATTCACCAGCGGAACGACTTGCCACCAGAAGTTGTGGATACTCCATCGTTGGAGGATTTTAAGAAGAGATTGGACAGCCATTTGTCTGGAATGGTATAATAAGGCAGTGATGGGGAACCTTTCCGACACCAAGTGCCCGAACGGATGTGCGCATGTGTGCGCCAGCCAGCTGGTCTTCGGATTTCTGGCGCTTCGGCGCGCACGAAGACCAACATGCATGTCGAGAACCAAAAGAGCAGCTGGCCACAGAGAGGGCTCTGCGTGCCATAGATTCACTCTCATGGGTATAGGGTCTCCTGCTTGAGCAGGGGTTGGACTAGAAGACCTTCGAGGTTCCTTCCAATTCTGTTACTCGGTTATTCTTCAACTTACGACCACAACTGAGTGGTCAGGGGCTGGTGTGTCAAGGGAGGGTCTTGGGATGGCTCAAGGAGTGAGTCCTCGGTGGGAATCTTGTGATGGGGAGGAGGGCACATCAGACAAGGGTCTTTGGGAGGCGAAGTACTGGTTGGAGAAGGCTTGATGTGGGTTGGTTGCCATCTCTGGCTGGCCGTGCAGTTGATTTCAATTTTTTTTGGGGGGGGGGGCCTTCATAGGCTGATTGTTGGTCAATATGTCTGTCAGTGGATTTGGGTGTGGAATGCCAGGCTTCGATGGTGAACTCACATGCATGGGTTGTGTTCTGATTGAGGCTTTTCCGAGAGCATGAAGCCAACTCCTGGTCCCAATAAAAAACCCTTTTATTCATTGACTGTGAATTCTGCTCATTCATGTCCAGCAAAGTCTTTCAAGGGAGGATTTACGGTCACAGACCTTATCTGCCTTGGAGAGCTGCCAGGCCGGTTTCTGCAGAACTTGGCAAGGAGTCTCAGAGAGTTAGGAACCAATTAAGGGAACTAATTGTCTCTCCTGCAAACTCCACTCCCTTTCGCTCTTCTTTTATTTCCTCTGGGAGGGGCCATTCACCATCCACCTGTGGCCTTACTCCCTTCCCGAGAGCATGAAGCAGACTCTTGTCCTGACAAAAACCCCTTTTATAAATTTCATGTGAATCCTGCTCCTTCACATCCAGCCAAGTCTTTCAAGGGAGGATTTACAGTCACAGACCTTATCTGGCTTGGAGAGCTGCCAGGCCGAGATCTGCAGAACTTGGCAAGGAGCCTTGGAGAGTCACGAACCAATTAAGCAAACTAATTGTCTCTCCTGCAAACGCCACTCCCCTTTCGCTCCTCTTTAATACTCTCTGGGAGGGGCCATTCACCATCCACCTGTGGCCTTACTCCCAAGTCGACCCTTTTTGTTTAGCTGTTCCCTTTGCCTGGCAACTCTGCACATGTGCACACTGGGAACAGGCTCCAGCTGTTCTTCTGCCCCACTGATGTCTGACTCTGAAGGCAGCTGATAACTGTCAGAGCCCCTGGCCCCTCTCTGCCTCCAACACAGAGCCCTCCTCAGAGCCTCCCCCAGACTCCAGGACTGGCCCAGGTTCCTCCCCAACCCTCCTCACTGTCGGAATCTGCTGCCAGCTCCGCCGGCTACTGGCAGGCCGCAACAGATTGCATGGCTGATGATTTTTTTTGTTGCCCCAATTGAACTGGTGCCGTTTGGTGTCGTTGTGAGTCGAAATGAAGGATTTGGGACCCCCGCGGCGTTTTGACTGCCAGCCTCAGGGTCCCACCACCGCAGGGTCCTTTATCTCCCCCATGCCTCTCGGACCGCTGTGTCTTTCGAGCGAGCGATCCCAGATGCCGTCACTTGATCCCATCCCTTCCGCCTTTAGGACAGGGACCTGGGTAACCGGAGGCCTCCGAGCGGAGCAGATTCCTCTAACGTCACCGAACTTCCACCAGATTTCTGGAGCCACTTGGACCACCGCTGCAGCTGTCGGGAGGGTGGGCTTGGGTTACAAAGTGACATCAGTTTTGTGAGGTCCACCTGTTGCGGAGGTGTGCGTGTGTGTATGTTGGGGGGGGAAGACCCTTACAATGGGTGAAAGAAACAGCTGAACTACACGGGGGGGGGGGGGTGCTCCCCAGCTAAGGTCCCCAGCACACATGTGAGTCTATCAAGTGGGTTTCCTTTGGTGTCAGGATACAGAGAAGGGGGAAGGCGTGGTAGCCCACCTTAATTAAAAGCAGGAAATGAAGACAATAAATGTAATTAAGTCCAGGCTGCACCAACAGTGAGTGTGTTTATCTCCGTACTCCTTCCTTCCTACCTTCCTCTCTCTCTCCCTTCCTTCCTTCCTTTCCCCAATTCCTTCCTTTCTTCCCTTTCTCCTCTCTCTCCTTGTTTCCTCCCTTCTTTCCCTCCCTCCTTTCTTCTTTCTCTCTTCCTTCTCTCCTTTCCCTTCCTTCCTTTGCCCCTCTTCCTTCCTTGTGTCCTTTCTTCCTTCCTCTTTCCCTCCCTCCTTCCCTCCCTCCCTTCCCTCCTTCCTTCTTCTTTCTCTCTCCCTTCCTTCCTCTCTCTGTTCCCTTCCTTTCTTCCTTCCTTTGTCCCTCTCCCTTCCTTGTTTCCTTCCTTCTTTCATCTTTCCCTCCCTTCCTCCCTCCCTTCCTTCCCTCTTCTTTTTTCTTTCTCTCTTCTTTCCTTCCTCTCTCCTTCCTTTGCCCCTCTCCCTTCCTTGTTTCCTTTCTTCCTTCATCTTTCCCTCCCTTCCTTGTCCCTTCCTTCCCTTTTCTTTCTTCTTTCTCTCTTCCTTCCTCTCTCCTTTCCCTTCCTTCCTTTCCCCCTCTCTCTTCCTTGTTTCCTTTCTTCCTTCCTCTTTCCCTCCCTCCATCCCTTCCTTCCCTCCTTCCTTCTTCTTTCTCCCTTCCTTCCTTTCCCGCTCTCTCCTTTCCCTTCCTTCCTTCCTTTGTCTCTCTCCCTTCCTTGTTTCCTTCCTCTTTCCCTCCCTCCCTCCCTCCCTCCCTCCCTTCCTTCCTTCTTCTTTCTCCCTTCCTTCTTTCTTTCCTTCCACTCCTTCTGCTTCCTTGAAAAGAAAACTATAATCTATCCATGCACCCACCCACCTATATCTATCTCCATGCACCCACCCACCTATATCTATCTATCTATCTATCTATCTATCTATCTATCTATCTATCTATCTATCTATCTATCTATCTATCTATCTATCTATCCATCCATCCATCCATCCATCCATCCATCCATCCATCCATCCATCCATCCTGTCTGTCTATCTATCTAAACCCCATCCATCTATCTATCATTTGTCTGATCTCTCTCTCTCTCTCCCTCCCTCCCTCCCTCTTCTCTCTCTCTCTCTCACCATGTTTTCACAATTGTTACAGCCTCCCCATGATCGTGTGATCAAAATCCACACCCTCGGCAACTGGCCTGCACTTATGACGGTTGCCATGTCCCGGGATCTCACAATCCCCTTCTGACAAGCCAAGTCTATGAGGAAGCCAGTTTTGCCTAACCGCCAGGCGGCTCACTTAACAACCGCAGTGATTCACTTAGCAGCGGTGGCAAGAAAGGTCGTAAGCATGGGGCAGAATTCATTTAACAACGGTCTCATTCAGCGACAGAAAGTTTGAGTCCATCCTGGTCCGTAAGTCGAGAACTCCCTATAGAATTACTCTAAAATATAATCTTCCATAGAATAGAAGGGAATTTACTCCCAGGTGAGTGTGCCTACAGGATCGACGGGTTTTTTTTTTTCCTCCGCAGACATTAAAAAAACACAAAATCGAGCCAAACCACAAGCAATTAATTCTCGGCAGTCCCCAAAGCCGGCTGAAAAACCAAAGCTTTTACTCATTTATTGAATGATAAAGAGGAATGGAAGAAAAAATGCAATTCCTATCTATTTTCGGATGTGGTTACAAATGGCTTATTGAGCAGGCAGCTTAAAGCCGTTTAATTAGAATGCAATCAATCTGTCTTTCCCCATCGAGGGGGAAATATTTGCTCTTCACGGGGTGAAACCCACTGGATGTCCTCCCCCTCCTTTTAAATGCAAGGGGACAGCCAGGGACTCCGTGCGAATTCTTCCCTCCTGGCCTTTTTCTTGGTTTGCTGGCTTTGCAAAAAAAAAAAGCAGGAAATGGAAAGGGGAGGCTTCCCACTCTCTTCCTCCTCCTCCTCCTCCTCCTCCTCTTTATCCTCCTTCTCCCCCTCTTTCCTTCCTTCTCCTCCTCTTCCTCTTTCACCTTCTTCCTCCTCCTTCTGCTTCTCATCTTCCTCCTTCCTCTCCCCCTCCTCCTTCTTCCTCCTCCTTGTCCTTCTCTTCTTCCTCATCCTTCTCCTTGTCCATCTCCTCTTTCCTCCTTCTTCCTCTTCTTCTCCTCTTCCACTTTCTCCTCCTCCTTCTGCTTCTCATCTTTCTCTTCTCTCCTCCTCCCTCCTCCTCCTCGTTCTTCCCCTCTTTCCTCCTTCTCCCCTTCTCTTTCTCCTCTCCTCATTCTGCTCCTTCCTCCTCCTTGTTCTTCTCCTCTTTCCTTCTTCTCCTCCTTCTCTTTCTTCTCTTCTTCCTCCTCCTCCCCATTCTGCTTCTCATCTCTCTCCTCCCTCTTCTCCTTCTTCCTCTTCCTCCTCCTTGTCCTTCTCCTCTTTCTTCCTTCTTCTACTCCTTCTTCCTTCCTCTTCCTCCTCCTGTATCATCCATATACAATGCTCAGCAAATAGGCGAGAAGTGTGAGAAAGGGTCTTAAGTCTCCTTTTTCATGTTGTAACTTTGAGCAGACACTAAATCAATGGTGTCAGTCCTAGTGGGTGCTACCTACAGGAGGCCTCAACTCATCAGTCGTTCCTTTAATGATTGTTCAAAGTCACAGCACCAGGAACACCAAGGAGGTCCTCCTACTTATGATTGTGGCATTCCCATAATCAGGTGATAAAAATTCGGGCGCTCGGCAACCGACTCACATTTACGACGGTTGCAAGGTCACATGATTACCCTTTGGCAACCTTCCGACAAGTGAAGTCTATGGGGGAAGCCGGCTTCACTTAACAACAAGGGTTACTGTTGTGGCCCGGCAGGTGCCGTTGGAGCTGCCGCCAGATTCCGACAGCGAGGGGTCTTATGAGTTGGCCCTGGAGGAGGTGGAGGACCCTGGACAGGGTGCCGACTCCGAGAAGGGCGAGGAGAGACTGGTTGGCCACAAGGTGGCGCTGGAGCCTTGGATCAGAGGGCGTGATCAGGAAAACACTTGTGAGTTGTTTCGGGATGCACGCCGTCGAAGGGCTACTCAGCGGCAGGAACAACTGCGTAATTATAGGAGATGATTACGCTCAGTTGATGCTCATTAAGATCCTCTCCTGATTATAAAAGAGACTGCTTGCAGCCACGCCCTTTTGCAGAAGTCAACGTTCACGTTAAGGACTAACAAGAAACAAACTTGGCAGGCTGGATTGCGGCCAGAGTTCGTTTGCATTGCTGCCAAGCTTTGCAGGACTTGCTGCCAGAGTGCTTATCTCTTTGTTTATGTGGCTTGCAGCCAACAAGAGTCTTGACTGATTAAAAGAAACCTTCTTATTTACGTTGGTTCGGCTTTCGTTCCTGGACGGAGGAGGGGGGTGGGGTCAGAACAGGTTACCAACTTAACAACTCTGTGATTCACTTAACAACTGCACCGGGGGGGGAAGGTTGTAAAATTGGCCATGACTCACATAACAACCGTATTTCAAAACCAGATGTTTCTGATCCCAGTTGCTGTTGTAAGTTGAGGTCTACCTATATATGAAGAAAAGCACTTTTGTATCCTTTTTTTACGGCGTTTTGTCTACTCAATCCTCTTTGATTCGTTTCTGATTCCTCTAATCCTCCTGTTTCAACCTCCAGAGGCACTTCTTAAATTCCCAATTTCTACGGCCTTCCAACCCCCCCTTTCATGTTTTTTCCTGACATGCCTTTCTCCTGCAACTGTTAGCAGCACACATCCTCATACACAATCATTGTCGCTTCCTTCAGGTAAAAACCCTTGGCAACAATTTGCCTTCCACCCACGACATCCACGTCTCTCTATGTCCTTCTCTTCTTTCTTTCCGTCTTTGTCTCTCTCTCTCTCTCTCTCTCTTTTTCTTGCATAACATTTGCAGATTAACAAGAGTTGAAAGGGACCTTGTGGGTCATCTAATCCACCCCCACCCCCCGCCCAAGCAGGAGACTTTATACCATTTCTGACAGATAGCAGTTCAATCTTTTCTTGAAAGCCTCCAGGGATGAAGCTCCCACAACTTCCGAAGGCAACTTCTGCTCCATGGGTTGATTGCTCTCACTGTCAGGAAATTCCTCCTTATTTCCAGGTTTGAATCTCTCCTTGATCATTGTTTCCATCCATTATTCCTTGTCTGGCCTTCAGGGGCTTTGGAGAATAGCTTGACCCCTCCCTCCTCTCTGTGACAGCCCCTCAAATATTGGAAGATACTATCCTGTCTCCCCTGGTTCTTCTCTTCACTAGACTAGCCAGGCCCAGTTCCTGCAACCGTTCATCGTATGTGTTGAGCTTCCAGTCCCTTCACCATCCTGATTGCTCTTCTCTGCACCTTTCTAGAGTCTCAACATCTTTTTGATAGTGTGGGGACCAAAACAGGATGCCGTATTCTAGGTGTGGTCTTACTAAGGCTTTATAAAGTGGTGATCGTACCCCCCTTGATCTTGGTTGTATCCCTCTGTTCATGCAACTTAGGATTTTGACTACCACCACACACTGCTAGCTAACATTTCACTGGTTGTTCACTAAGACCCGATCTTCCCTCCATATCCCCGTCTTTGGTAAACATTCCAGCCATGTCCGTAAATTCGTCCACTCGATCTGGTTTTATCACTGTGGGAAAAAATATCCATCTGGTTCAGTTCCAAGTGGAGAGGAAGACACTGAAAACATGGAGGCTTTTTGGAAAGATGGTTTTAATGATGAAGCGGAACCACCAAGCACATGGTTCTGAGCAGGTGACCACATGGGTTGAGAGTGGGGATGGGGGTTTATGCCTTCTCTTGGGCTTTGCACTTGAGATTCCTGTTCCTGTGCAAGAACATGTATTGTGTGTGTGTGTGTGTGTGTTGCAATTGTGCTGATAAATAAATAAAGGGAGACTAGTATAGATCTATTTCAAGCTATTTAGCTCTCGTCAGCTAGCCATATCCTTACTGGGAATCGAACCTGGGCTGTATTACATATTAGGCAGTTATATTAGCCACTAAGCCACAGGCTCTCCTCCTTTATCAGCCCAGGTTCGATTCCCAGTAAGGGTATGGCTAGCTGATGAGAGCTAAATAGCTTGAAATAGAATCTATACTAGTCTCCCTTTATTTATTTATCAGCACAAATTGCCAACACAAATGTAACAAGGCAACATTAAAAAAAAATGGCTTTCTGCCCGGATGGCTCCCAGAGTGAGCCGATAGACAGAAAAGGGAAGCAGTATGCTCCCTCCCATATTTGGGCATACCAGGGATTGTGGCACAGTACATACACACACAACACACACACACACACACACACACACACACATTTTATTTGTACATTTTTCTTTAACATACACAAGTGCTAAATAAACAGTATAATGTCTGGGTCAAGTTACCTATACATAATGTCAATAATATAGAGAAATGGTGGCTCCGTGGCTATGATGCTGAGCTTGTTGATCAGAAATGTCGGCAGTTTGGCAGTTCGAATCCCTAGCACCGCGTAATGGAGTGAGCACCCGTTAACTTGTCCCAGCTTCTGCTAACCTAGCAGTCGAAAGCACGTAAAATGCAAGTAGAAAAATAGGAACCACCTTTGGTGGAAGGTAACAGCGTTCCGTGCTTATTTCGCCATCGAGTCATGCCGGCCACATGACCATGGAGATGTTTTTGGACAGCACTGCCTCTTTGGTTTTGAAACGGAGATGAACACCGCCCCCTAGAGTCAGGAACCACTAGCCCATATGTGCTAAGGGAACCTTTACCTTAAGGTCAATAATAATAAGAATATTTACTTGTATATAGTCATATTCTTCCAACTTCTAATTTCTACCTCTGCTGTCTAACCATTGGTAAAACAATCCCATGTTAAAAAAATTCCATATCCTCTTTATATGTAATGTTAACCTATCCATTTCCGCACAGTGTAAAATGTCTTTTTAATTGTGCTTTTATTTGTAGGGGTTTCGCTCATTTTCCAAAATTGGACAAATACAATTCTTGCTGCTGCCAACATGTGTAATATTACATATACAACCCCTTTGTCATATTTTTCTGAAAATATACATGTATTCTATTGGCTGTTGTCAGATTCCCATGGTGCCATGTAAGGGTCTCCCTTAAGATTGATTCTATCTATCTATCTATCTATCTATCTATCATCTATCTATCTATCTATCTATCTATCTATCTATCTATCTATCTATCCATCCACCCACCCACCCACCCACCCACCCACCCACCCACCCTACCCTACCCTACCCTACCCTGTCTGTCTGTCTATCTCATCTCATCTATCTCTTTTTCTCTCTATCTATCTATCTATCTATCTATCTATCTATCTATCTATCTATCTACCTACCTACCTACCTACCTACCTACCTACCTACCTACCTACCCACCCACCCACCCACCCACCTACCCTACCCTGTCTGTCTGTCTATCTCATCTCATCTATCTCTTTTTTCTCTATATCCTATCTATCTATCTATCTATCTATCTATCTATCTATCTATCTATCTATCTATCTATCTATCTATCTATCTATCTATCTATCTACTACCTACCTACCTACCTACCTACCTACCTACCTACCCACCCACCCACCCACCCACCCACCCACCCATCTCCCCTCTCTCTCTCTCTCTCTCTCTCTCTCCCTCCCTCCCTCCCTCCCTCCCTCCCCCCCTTCTCTCTCTCATGAGCTCAATGCAGGGTTAGAATACAGTATTGCAGGCTAATTCTGCCAACTGCCAGCAGTTCGATTTTGACCTGCTGGAGAGTAAGAAGACCTCCCAGATCCCTTCCAACTCCTATTATCCTATATAGTCTACATTCCACAGCTGCTGCGTTGACTTCCCCCTAGTAAATCTAGAGACGCGGGGCGTGCGAGTCCCCGAGACAAAGAGCAGGTTGAGACACCTTGCCGGCTGCCGAACAAGGGCCCCTTTTTCTGCCTCTCGCCCAAGCCGGCACGGTTGGAAACGGTAACTTCATCCTGCCAACCGAGAGCTTGACCTCCCCCCCCCTCCAAGCGGGTGTCCTGGGACTCCGGGTGGAAAAAGGCATCCGGCAACGGCTGCTGGAAACGCCACCCCCACCCCCACCCCAAACCCCCGAGAACGAGAGACGGCGGTAACCCGAGCCGGGGAGATTGAGAAGAGACTGCAGGAAAGAAAGCGAAGGGAGAAGAAAAGGAAAGAGGATTCAGTGAATGGAGAGCAAAGGGTGGCTTAAGAGCCCGGGAGATCAGGTGGCGCAGAGGAAGGGCGGGTGGGCTCGCTTTGTGTCCGGGGGAAAAAAAGGATGATCTCGGAGGGCCGTAGGACAAAGACGAGATTCCTCGAGGAATTTGGCAGCGTAGGGGAAAGGAAGAAAGCAGGACGGAGTTTGCTGCGGCCGTAGGGTGGGTCGGCGCCTGGCTAACAGCGCCTGAGCCTCGGCCAGTCCTGATTGCCCCGTGGTTCGGATAGGAGACAGGTCAGCGGATGATGGCCGGTTGACCATAAGAGAAATCTTCTCTCCGGTGTCCAAGCTGGATCTGCCGTCCTAGGTAAGCTCAGAAGGGTCTTTCCGATTACAGGTAAAGTCGAGCTGGGGGTGGAGACAGAGTCTGTATTCCGATATCTGAAGGTTGCCCCAAAGAAGAGGGGGGGGTCAATCTATCCTCCAAGGCACCTGAAGGCAGAACAAGAAGCAATGGGTGGAAACTAATCAAGGAGAGAAGCAACTTAGAACTCAGGAGAAACTCCTGACAGTTAGAACAATTAATCAGTGGAACAATTTGCCTCTAGAAGTTGTGAATGCCCCAACACTGGAAGTCTTTAAGAAGATGTTGGAGAGCCATTTGTCTGAAGAGGTGTAGGTCCAAGCAGGGGGTTGGACTAGAAGACCTCCAAGGTCCCTTCCAACGCTGCTATTGTATTCTCCAAAGCCCTTGAGGGCAGGACAAGAAGCAATGGGTGGAAACTAATCAAGGAGAGAAGCAACTTAGAACTCAGGAGAAACTTCCTGACAGTGAGGACAATTAACCCGTGGAACAGCTTGCCTCTAGAAGTTGTGAATGCCCCAACACTGGAGGTTTTTAAGAAGAGATTGGACAGCCATTTATTTAAAATGGTATAGGGTTTCCTGCTTGGAGCAGGGGGTTGGACTAGAAGACCTCCCAGGTCCCTTCCAACTCTGTTATTCTGTTTGTCTGTTCTGTTGTTCGGGCTTTTGGTGGTAGCCCCAAAATTCAGGCCTAGGAGATCAGGGGCAGGATTGTCATTGGCAGGGAGATTGGGAAGGCTGTTGTGGCCCACATTGTATGAGTTTGTCCTCGACTTATGACCACAATTGAGCCCAAAATGTTTGTTGTGAAACTACTGCTAAGTGTGTTTGGCCTTATTTTATGAACTTTCTTGCCACCGTTGTTAAGTGAATCCCTGCAGTTGTTAAATTTGTAACGTTTAAGTGAATCTGGCTTCTCCATTGACTTTGCTTGTCAGAAGGTTTCCCGTGACGAGGAGGAGGCTGTAACGGTCGTGAAAAACGATCATGTCAGAAGAGACAGAGAGACAGAGAGAGATACTAGACAGACAGAAAGACAGACAGACAGACAGACAGACAGACAGACAGACAGATAGATAGATAGATAGATACAAAGATAGATAAAGGGGTAGACAGAGATCGATAGACAGATAGACAGAAGAGATAAGAGAGACAGAGACAGCGACAGATGGATGGATGGATGTTAGATGAGTGATAGATAGATAGATAGATAGATAGATAGATAGATAGATAGATAGATAGATAGATAGATAGATAATGAGAGAGATGGTAGATTGATAGATGATAGATGATAGATAGATATATAAAGAGAGAGATGATAGATAGATAGATAGATATAGACATAGATAAAGAGGTAGACAGAGATCGATAGACAGATAGACAGAAGATAGATAAGAGAGATAGATAAGAGAGACAGAGACAGATGGATGGATGGATGATAGATGATAGATAGATAGATAGATAGATAGATAGATAGATAGAGACAAAGATAGATAAAGAGGTAGACAGAGATCGATAGACAGATAGACAGAAGATAGATAAGAGAGACAGAGACAGCGACAGATGGATGGATGGATGTTAGATGAGTGATAGATAGATAGACAGATAGATAGATAGATACAAAGATAGATAAAGAGGTAGACTGAGTTCGATAGACAGATAGACAGAAGATAGATAAGAGAGACAGCGACAGATGGATGGATGGATGTTACATGAGAGATAGATAGATAGATAGATAGATAGATAGATAGATAGATAGATAGAAGGAGGAAGAGAGGACTATAGATGGATGGGCGGATGGGCGGACAAATGGACGGACAGACGATAGAGACAAGATAGATAAGAGAAAACAGAGATGGATGGATGGATGATAGATGACAGATAGATTGATAGATGATAGCTATAGACAAAGATAAATAGATTGCTAGATAGCTAGAGAGGCAGACAGACACAGAAAGAAAGAAAGAAAGAAAGAAAGAAAGAAAGAAAGAAAGAAAGAAAGAAAGAAAGAAGAAAGAAAGATAGATAGATAGATAGATGATAGATAGATACAGAGAGAGAAAGAGATAGACAGATAGAATGAGATAGAGACAGAGATAGATAGATGATAGATAGATGATAGCTTTAGATAAAGAGAGACAGACACAGAAAGATGATAGACAGACAGACAGACAGACAGATAGACAGACAGACAGACAGACAGACAACAAATAGAATGAGATAGAGAGAGACAGAGAGAATGGGGGAGGAAGGGAACTGGAGTGATGGAGGGAGTGACAGTTTCTTTTGCGCCCCCAAGGCGGACACTGTAATTTTCAAGCACGCAGACCCTGGGAGGTGCATTTAGCCTGTCACCGTCTAACTTATCTGCTTTTCTAAGCCCATCCAAACTTGTGGACGTTAATGATTGTTGGAAAATGATTTGTTTCCTATAATTGGGCTCCCCAGCCGGCTGTAAATATGAAAAGCTTAAGCCTCATCCGGAGAGCCAAAATCTATAAGGGGCTGGAACATTTAGATGTATTTAAAATTAAATATGATTAATGCAATTAGTCTCCAGTCGGAGATTTTTAAAAACGTCCTGCGCGTGTTAACTTTTGGAGAGGAGGGGAGGAGGGGCTCTGCAATCGGAGTCTCTCGAACGCTGCAATTCTGCTGAAAAAGAGGGGTGAAATTCTATATTTTGGAGCAAATCCTGGGGTGGGGGATGGGAAGTGTGCAAGGACCCTGTTTAGTTGGTTGTAGGGTGAAGGGGGTGAAGGTGCCAGCCTAGAAACCGGGAGACTGGGAGTTCTAGTCAGTGGTGGGATTCAATTTTTTTTACTACCAGTTCTGTGGGCGTGGCTTGGTGGGCGTGGCAGGGGAAGGTTACTGCAAAATCCCCATTTCCTCCCGGTCAGCTGGGGGAGGCGGGAGGCAGATAATAGATGGGGGCGCGGCCAGCCAGTTCATTCATGGCATTCACCGGTTCTCCGGAGTACTCAAAAATTCCGCTACTGGTTCTCCAGAACCGGTCAGAACCTGCTGAATACCACTTCTGATTCTAGTCCTGCCTTAGGTCTGAAAGCAAACTAGGTGATTTTGGGCCAATCACCAGGTGACTGTGAGTTCTAGTTCCGCCTCAAGCATGAAGCTAACTGGGAGACTTTGAAACAATCACCAGGAGACTGTGAGTTTTAGTTCCGCCTTAGGCAAGAAAGCTAGCTGGATGACTTTGAGACAATCACCAGGAGACTGTGAGTTCTAGTTCCGCCTTAAGCATGAAGCTAACTGGGAGACTTTGAGAAAATTACCAGGAGACTGTGAGTTCTAGTTCCGCCTCAAGCATGAAGCTAACTGGGAGACTTTGAGACAATCACCAGGAGACTGTGAGTTCTAGTTCCGCCTTAGGCAAGAAAGCTAGCTGGATGACTTTGAGACAATCACCAGGAGACTGTGAGTTCTAGTTCCGCCTCAAGCATGAAGCTAACTGGGAGACTTTGAGACAATCACCAGGAGACTGTGAGTTCTAGTTCCGCCTCAAGCATGAAGCTAACTGGGAGAGTTTGAGACAATTACCAGGAGACTGTGAGCTCTAGTTCCGCCTCAAGCTTGAAGCTAACTGGGAGACTTTGAGACAATCACCAGGAGACTGGGAGTTCTAGTTCCGCCTTAAGCATGAAAACCTGATGGATGACTTTGGGCCATTCACCAAGAGACTGTGAATTCTAGTCCTGCCTTAGGCCTGAAAGGTAGCTAGGTGACGCGGAGCCATTCCCCGGGAGACGGCGAGTTCTAGTTCCACAACTGGGTATCTTTGATCCCATCCTACCTGCTCAGCCCAACCTACCTCACAGGGTTGTTGTTGTGGGGGGGGGGGAAGAGGAGGAAGCAGTGTTTCCCCGCTTGAGTTGCTTATAAAGTCATCAAGGCAGCATCAAAACCAAATAAATAAGAATAATAAGACCACTCCATTCCCTGCCGGTGACCTGCGGGTCAGCAGCCCGGCCGGGGGGGGGGGGGGGGGCAAATGAAGCGGAAAAACGGAAGCCTTCTTGGACCGAAGCCAAAACTGGGCCATGTGTCTCCGTGGGCTGCCTCCCTTTTGATTTAAAGAGCCTTTTAAAAGCCATCTCAAGCAGGCCAGCGGTGCAAGCATGTGTGTGTGTGTGTTTGTGTGTGACAAAAGGGGATGGAGAGAGGCCATAATTTATGGGCCTGGGGCACAAGCCCTTCACAAAAAACCAATTTGCAAGGATGCAAATGACACGGTATAAATCTTCGGAGCTGTGGCACCGAAGGTTTTTTTCCCCCCCAGCTCTTTATAAATCTATTTCCTAAGCCAAACCTTTGCTCCTATCTCTGGCTTAATCGTGGTTTAGCGTTTGCGCCGGGCGGCAAATACAGTATAGAATTGTTTTATTGGCCAAGTGTGATTAGACACACAAGGAATTTGTCTTTGGTGCAGATGCTCTCAGTATACATAAAGGAAAATAAAATACATTCCTCAAGAATAAAAAGATGCAGCACTCAGTGATAGTCAAGGTTACTAATAAGCTATCCAATCGTATTAGGAAACAAATGAAAACAATAGAATAGAATAGGAGTAGAATAGAATAGAATAGAATAGAATAGAATAGAATAGAATAGAACAGAACAGAACAGAACAGAACAGAACAGAATTCTTTATTGCCCAAGTGTGATTGGACACACAAGGAATTTGTCTTTGGTGCTCTCAGTGAACATAAAGGAAAATAAAAATACATTCATCAAGAATAAACAGATGCAACACTTAGTGATAGTAAAAATTACTAATAAGCTATCAAATCGTATTAGGAAACAAATAAAAACAATAGACTGGAATGGATTGGAATGGAATAGAATTATTTTATTGGCCAAGTGTGATTGGACACACAAGGAATTTGTCTTTGGTACAGATGTGCTCAATGTACACAAGGAGAATAAAACACATTCATCAAGAATAAAAAGATGCAACACTTAGTGATAGTAAAAGTTACTAATAAGCTATCAAATCGTACTAGGAAACAAATAAAAACAATATAAATTGTAAAGATACAAGCAACATGGTTATAGTCATAAGTGGGAAGAGATAGATACGAGGAAGGAAGAGAAGAATAGTAATACAGTCTTAGTAAATTATTTGACAGAATTGTGGAAATTAGTTGTTCAGCAGAGTATTTCTTGCAACCGTCCAGATTGAATTTAGAAGGTTTGAACCAAGAACTAGTGCAAGGTCTCTATGGAACCTCACAATCTTTTTGACATCGTGGCGACCAAACTGGATGCCGTATTCCAAGTGTGGCCTTACCAAGTCCTTATAAAGTGGCATTAACCCTTCACGTGATCTTGATTCTCTCCCTCTGTTGATGCAGCCTAGAACTGTGTTGGCTTTTTTGGCAGCTGCTGCACACGGCTGGCTCCTATTTAAATGGTTGTCCACTAGGACTCCAAGATCCCTCTCGCAGTTACTACTGTTGAGCGAAGTACCACCTATTCCAGTGATGGCTAGCCTTTTTCTCCTCGCGTACCGAAATTGTGTGTGTTTGTGCCCACACCCATAATACAATGCGTCCCCCATCCTGCACATGCGCGCACAGACCTCCCCACGCTCCCTCCATCCCCACGCAAGTGTACGGCCCTCTCGCACCCCGTTTTGGGCCTTGCAGGCCTCCCTGAAGCCTCCTGAAACCGAAAATGGGACATGGGGGGGGGCGCGGTGTGCTGCACGCCCTGGGCTCCCTCACAGCCTCTCACACATGCACGCACAACTTTGCCCAGGTTCGCCTGGTGCACCAGTTGCGTCCCTACGTGAACCGGGAGGCCCTCACAACAGTCACTCGCGCCCTTGTGACCTCTAGACTGGACTACTGCAACGTGCTCTACATGGGGCAGCCCTTGAAGAGCATTTGGCGACTCCAGCTTGTCCAGAATGCAGCCGCGCGAGCGATCGTGGGTGCACCTCGGTTCACCCACGTAACACCTATCCTCCGCGAGCTGCACTGGCTGCCTATTGGTCTCCGGATACGCTTCAAGGCGCTAGTCGTAACTTATAAAGCCCTTCATGGTATTGGACCTGGGTACTTGAGAGACCGCCTGCTGCCAATTACCTCCACTAGACCGATTAGATCCCACAGATTAGGCCTCCTCCGAATTCCATCCGCCGGCCAGTGTCGACTGGCGACTACCCGGAGGAGAGCCTTCTCTGTGGCTGCTCCGGCCCTCTGGAACGAGCTCCCCGTGGAGATTCGAACCCTCACCACCCTCCAGGCCTTCCGCATAGCCCTTAAAACCTGGCTGTTCCGACAGGCCTGGGGCTAAAGAGCTGTTGCCCCCATCTCGAATGGTATGACTGTTGTGTGTTTTAAATTATGCATTGTTATGTGCCGTTTTTAATTTTTTGTCTGTACCCCCCTTCCCTGGTTTGAGTTGTGAGCCGCCCTGAGTCCCCTTCGGGGGGAAAAGGGCAGCATATAAATATAATAAACAAACAAACAACTCCCCTGGGCCCCCTCGCATGTGTGTGTGTCTCCCACATGTGCTGCAGAGACCTGAAAATCATCTGGCTGGCAGGAGGGGCATCCGCGGTGGAGCTGAGCTGGATGACAGCTTCCATGCCCACAGAGAGAGCTCCTGTTACCTGTGCATTTGCTTTCTCTTCCTTTGTTAGGAAGCCACAGCACAGAGGCTTGGAGACTAGATGATCTCCAAAGTCTCCTCAGATCTTTCCTTAGCAAGATGCTGCCGAGTTGCAGCCGGCTCTGCTTATCGGGGGATTAGATATTGATGAAAGAAACGTCCTTCTGGGTTCGGCTCCAAGTGGGGGGAAAAGACACTGGAGACATGGAGGCTGCTTGGAAAGATGGTTTTAATGGTGGACAGGACCACATGGCTTGAGCCCTGAACAGAAAAGGGGATCACATGCTTCAATGTTGGTGGAGAAGAAGAGAAGGGAAGCTGAGTCCCTGGTTTTATGCCCTCTCTGGCCTTTGATCTTGATC